>NW_016909745.1:0-886 GCF_001483705.2 Eufriesea mexicana
GTTATGTTTCAGAATTATGGAGTTAAGGTAGATAAAGAAAAGAGAGTGGTTGGAAAGAAAGCATTGAGAAGGGGAACGGCATATTATGTCGAATCAAGAAACAGGAAAGTGGCAGCATATGTATCACAGAGAAGGATGTGTGGCATGGACATGTAAATATAAGGATCATTGAAGAAATAGAGAATGGACATTTGGTAATAGTTATCAAAGTTAAAGATAAATTGAATATAGAATATTGTATTAAGGCACAAATGTATAGAAATATCTATAGGAACTTGGAAACTATAAAAGCAGCAGGAATAATGGGGCTGTGGCATATGGAATTCATTGGTCCAATAAAGCCAATGTTAAAAGGAGGTAAAAGGTACGTATTACCTGCTGATAATTATTCAAGAAAGGAACCATTTGGTTGGCTGATTTATAAATAACCGAATATTGAATATGAAATTTGATTGAGGAAGAATTCTTTTTATTATACACGACTTACAAACATAGGTAATATTTATGTGCAAGAGCCATCACTAAGGGTAAAGTAATAAGTATCATTTAATAAGACTTCAATGGATTGTATATCTGTTTTTAAAAATTTAACAGATATACAATATTTACTTCCTAAATTACGATAGATTAATATATTAAATAATTTCTAATTTGAATTACAATAATAAATAATAAATTTTAATAAATTTGATTTTAAAAGTATTTTAAATTAATCAATCTAAACAACTGTTGGTGATGTTGAGTTAGAATTATGGTCAAAAGAAACTCCAAAGGCATGTAGAAATTTCATACCATTATGTATGGAAGGTTATTAGGGTGACACTATCTCTCATAGAATTATCAAAGGATTCATAACACAACGTGGTGATTCAACAGGTACAGGAGA
>NW_016909745.1:2770-11852 GCF_001483705.2 Eufriesea mexicana
AGCAGAGGAAGATGAAGAAGAATCTGTGATACTAAATAAAAAGTTTCGCGATAAGAGCAAATTAGCTCATGATCATTTAACTGATCCAAAATTAAGTTCACAACCAGATGTTGAAACCCCTGGACTTGTAAATAAAAAAAGGAAGGAAGACCGTAATAGCGATTGAGAAAGTGACGATGAAGTAAAAACTCAAGAAGAATTAGAAGTTATAAAAAAAGAGAAAGAGTTAGTTTATTGTTTACATTATAACTATGTTCTAGAAAGTAGGATTTTTCATTGACTGTCTTATATTTATATTTTCCGGGTAATGAAGGAAAGGATAAAAAATAAATTGAGAGATATAAAATAGAACCAAAGAATTATGTTGTTAATAATTAACGTGTATATGTGAAACTTCCAAAGTGAATAAAAGGTACCTAAGTATATAAACATCGTAGTTTCATTTTCGTTTTACCAAGAACAAAATCACTCGCTTTCATCTGTGACATAATGTTCGTTTATAATTAATTCATAAACTTTTATAATTGCATCGTGAAGACACAGGCTTAGCGAGCCTTCTAATATAAGTCTGGATATGAATTTATTGTTATTTAATTCATTATTGGTGATTATTGCATAGAGTGTTTGAACCATTGCCAAAGATACTAATGGTTTGTGTTTCCATTAGTGTAATGGAATAATTAATAATTTCAGTTTATGAATTAATTATAGAAATTTGGAATTTTTCGCAACAGAAATATATTTATATTTGCTTCATTGACATTATTAAATATAAGAGACAAAGTTTGATATTTTACATCGATACTTTATCACATAGCTATTTCAAAGATACAACATTTTCCCGCTACAAAAATATTTAGCATATCCGGCTGCAGCCAACTTCCAGTTGGCGGCAAGCGGGCATAACGGTAACAAATGGTGGAATATTCTAACGCGTCTAAATGAAACATTAAATCTCAGAACGTTTCGTGAAGTAGAGATATCGCTGATTGACGTTTTAGTTACTTTACGAAGTTCAAGATTACTAACTGTGAACATTTCGTGACGTTACATAGTGTAAACCGTGTAACGATACATGTGAGAAATGAAGTGGTGTGAGTGCTCGATCCAATAGTACTACCGCATTGTCCGTTATTATTGGCTGTAGAAGATTCTAGATTTCTACAGTTCGTTGGAATATTTGAACAACATTACTCTGAATAGGCAGCTTTTAGACAGTTTTTTGAATTTTTCTTCGATCTTGACGTTCCATTGCGATATAGTTATGCATTATCCCTTTTACATTCTAAATTTCAATTGTGCATTAGAATATTTCCTTCCTACTGCATAGAATAGGCTGTTCTCCACCAGTAGGGCAATTATATTACGATTGAAGGTGCATATATAAAACAAAGTAACGGAAAAGCAAGTACCTGTGAAATCGTTCTACACAGTAAACTTTATTCGCCTATATTTCTGAAATTAGGCTTTTCGGTTAGATTTTTTCGGCATAACAGCGTAGAATAATTTCATCCTTAACGGGATTGGATATTCTTTTTTCAGTTTTAAGCGTGCGTTTTCGAACAATAGCACCGTAAGTGTCAGTGGCTGTCAGATCGTGCTGCGCAATTTACTTTTTTGGCTTCTACTTTCTGAATTAGGCTTTTTGAATCGGATTTTTTCACTGATTCACGTAAAGTGATTTTTTCCATAACGGGATTGGATATTTTTTTTCGGTTTCGAGCGTGCGGTTTCGAATAATAGTGCCTAATGTGTCAGCGGCTTTGAAATAGTGCTGCGTAATAGACTTTTTTGGCCTCTATTTTTTGAATTACGCTTTTTGAATCGGATTTTTCCACATATTCGCGTAGAGTGATTTTTTTTTTAACGGGATTGGATATTTTTTTTCGGTTTCGAGCGTGCGGCTTCGAATAATAGTGCCTAATGTGTCAGCGGCTTTGAAATAGTGCTGCGTAATAGACTTTTTTGGCCTCTATTTTTTGAATTAGGCTTTTTGAATCGGATTTTTCCACATATTCGCGTAGAGTGATTTTTTTTTTAACGGGATTGGATATTTTTTTTCGGTTTCGAGCGTGCGGTTTCGAAAAATAGTGCCTAATGTGTCAGTGGCTTTGAAATAGTGCTGCGTAATAGACTTTTTTGGCCTCTATTTTTTGAATTAGGCTTTTTGAATCGGATTTTTCCACATATTCGCGTAGAGTGATTTTTTTTTTAACGGGATTGGATATTTTTTTTCGGTTTCGAGCGTGCGGTTTCGAATAATAGTGCCTAATGTGTCAGCGGCTTTGAAATAGTGCTGCGTAATAGACTTTTTTGGCCTCTATTTTTTGAATTAGGCTTTTTGAATCGGATTTTTCCACATATTCGCGTAGAGTGATTTTTTTTTTAACGGGATTGGATATTTTTTTTCGGTTTCGAGCGTGCGGTTTCGAATAATAGTGCCTAATGTGTCAGCGGCTTTGAAATAGTGCTGCGTAATAGACTTTTTTGGCCTCTATTTTTTGAATTAGGCTTTTTGAATCGGATTTTTCCACATATTCGCGTAGAGTGATTTTTTTTTTAACGGGATTGGATATTTTTTTTCGGTTTCGAGCGTGCGTTTTCGTATAATAGTGCCGAATATGTCAGTAGCTGTGAAATCGTGCTGCGTAATAAACTTTTTTGGCTTCTATTTCCGAAGTTATGGGTTGAGATTATGTTTTTTCGGCATGGCAGTGTTGATTACTCATTTGTCTGATCTGTGTACTAATTTTTTTTCAAGTTCGACCATTTGTTTACAAAATTCACCAACGGAAGTGCAAGTAGTCAAAATGATAGGGAATGGAAAGAATGTTGCAGGAAAGTTATTTTTTTTTCTTGTTAGAGTATATTCTTGGTTTCTATTTTTAGAAATAAATGTAAATAGAGTGCAGTAAAACGTGGTTATTTCAATTTCAATTTTCTGGGAACTCATTTTTGAATATTATTAGAATTTCTATTAAATGTAGCTTGTTTGCTTTCACCTGCCATTCTTTTGTTCTGTTTCTTTTAAGCGTTAATTCAGTTATTTATTTTGTTTCAGATTTATTGCATTGTAAAGCTTTCATACCACTATATTCAATATGATGTCAAGTGTTTAAGTTTATGTAAGTATATCTGAGTCTGAGAACAGAAATAATACTCATGATAAGAAACGACTTAAACGAAAGTGGTGTTTGTGTCTCATTTATTTATTTTTTTTAGTATCATATCTTCAATTCTTATTTATATTCATAGGAATTACTATTTATAACAATTTTATTAATGCTTTGTGCAATTTGTATTTCAGGAAGATGGAAGGAAGATTTATGATGTCAACGGAGGCCATGCAGGCGGTTCAAATCTCATATTACATTTCCCTTTCTCTTTTATATTCAGGATTTTGTGCAAATATTATTGTAAACCAAATCTTTAGTTTTTTATGTTAATATGATGCTTGAAATCCTCTCTAGATTTTGTAATATGATGGTAATGTAAAAATACTTTAGATTTTCTATAGGTAGGTTGTGTAAAAGTCCTATAGAGTTTTAACAAGTAGGTTGTGTAAATGCCTTATAAATTTGTAATAGGTAGGTTCTATAAAATCCTTGATTTTTTATAGGATTGCGAGTTTAAAAAACGTTCTTGTGTGAGAAATTATAAAATATCATTAATCTTTATAAAGGTAGGGCTGACAAACCTTGTTTCAGGAGGTCTGGATTACGGAATGCTGGCAATCACATTTTATGTTCCTGTTTATTCATTTTGTTTGGACTTTCCTTGTTGGTTGGGTTTACAATTACCTTTAAATATTGAATAGGCAGGGCAAATTAGATTTTCAATTAGACTAGCTATTCTCAAATTAATTATAATTTATGGTTATATATTTTTATGTTAAGTTAGAATTATGATTAAGTTAGTTGTAGTGTACAATCCTAGTAGGGAAGTAAATAATGTTTATAAGTATATACAGGTATTTACACTGCAGTGCTTGCACATTAGTCTTTAAGTAAAATTTTTAGTAGTAAGTAGAATGTATTTAATTTTTTGTATAAATATCATCTTTTTTCTTCTATTTTTCTAATTATTGATTGTTATATTCTTTATGCCAATGAAAATGTACTATATTGATAAATTGTATAATAATAATATCTCACATATTTTATCTCTTTCATCTATGTTTAATTTGTCTTTTATTTCTAAGTTTAATTTATCTCTTATTCTAGGTACAAATTAACTTTTCTTTGTGGGTTTAATTTTTATTTTATTTTTAGGTTTAGGTTTTCGGGTCGATTGTTTGTCCAAATTCTTTTTGATGTTTGATTTGCACAACGATCAAAGATTGAACGTTTTGCAAACGTGCATCAAAAGCGAAATTTATTTCACAGTTTGTAAATTTTTACGGGAAAGGAAGGGTGGTTGGGACGTGGTTAGGGTCGATTCCCGTATTAATATTTTATAACGGAAATCGATATATATATATATATATCTATATTAACACCTAATAATAAATTCACATCAAGTATTATCTGAGTCTAAATTATTGTTATTTATTTGACTTATTTTTCAACCACAAGGGTCAATTTTATTTCTTCAAATCGAATAAATATATGTAAGTACATATTCCAATGATACATATTTACTTGTCAAATATACGACTTTTGACTATGATAATATTTTTTAAAATACTGGACTTTGCTATGAAATATGCTCATCAAACGGTTCTGGCCCTCCTATAGGATATTTAATCCAGCAAAAAGCAAGACATTGGAAGTTTCTTATGATCGCCTGACTTCTATAGTTCGACAAACTAAACTATAGACAGCGTATAAAAATATCAATCTGCTTGAAATTTGTCTTTGACTGTGAAGCATTTGCTGTCTCCCTGCCCGACCCCCCTATGTATTTGATGCCTGTCTTCGTTCGAAACTGTTTCGCTAATGAATAGTGCTGAGGGGCATTGTGAAACTGGAAATTATGGTGAGAAAACATGTTGTGTATGCGTACCTGCTGCGCTATACTTTGACGGCTATTTTGATACTATTTGTATAGCATTATTAGCTTTGTGCAACTACAACACAATTTTGTTTGCCCAAATTAAATTATCGAATATAAATTTCTTCGTATGTTATTCTGAATTACTTTGTATACTATTCACAGACATGTGATTCGTCAACTCTGGAAGCTGTAGGAAGTTCAAATCTTCGACTTGGCGCGGGCTTTGAAAGTGGAGGGGCAGCGACCAATCCGCTGTCAGCTAGACGACGCCAAGCACTGTGAATTTCAATCTACTATTGAAAGTCGCATCGTTAGGATGTGTCACGTAATTTCACGTAAGTATATTACCGTATCTTCTTGTTGTATAATACTTTTATTTTTATCGTCCTAGTTTTCATACACTAGCAATAGTTTCGTTCGACTAATAACGTTTGCAATCTTATTGTGACAAAATCAGATAATTTTTCAAATTGTTCGACTCTTCTTAAAAAATGTTAATGTATTTCCCTATTAGAATCATATTAGTCGATTGATACGAATCATTGTTCCCTTTTAATATGATTGATTATATTTTTTTACATTTGATTTTGATTTATTCTGTGCAGAGTAATCTTTGATGGGCGGAATACGTTTAACAGCTACAGGTTCATATGATATAGCTACTATTATGACAAATGACGACCGTAACTGCTATTCATCGAAAATTGGTAATTATTGAACACAATTCTTTTATTTCGAGAATATTGGTATCACAGGATTTTGTTTCCTAATGGTAGAAACGAATAAATATCATAAATATCATATTCATTCTTGAATAATAGAACTATAACTTGGAATAAATTCATTTGACTTTCCTATAATTAACTAAAAAATTAAAGTAACTTACATGATCTGACGAATTTGATTTGATAATTCAAAGTGGTCGTATAAATTAAATTAATACCTATTAATTTTTAATAAGTATTTTCATATATTCGTAAACATTCTGAATAGTAATAATTAATTATAGCGAATAAATATTATATGTGAATAACAATAGTCAATAAGAATAGTGGTACGAAGGAAAGAGGTTCTCACGTTATATTTTCTACAGACACGTAATTCGTCAACCATGAGAACCTTTACGAAGTTCAAATCTCCCTGCTATCGCGGGCTTTGGAAATGGCGGGAAGAGCTAGGTCTCTCGACCAATCCGCTGACGGCTAGGCGACGCCATGATAGGGTGGGGTCAGTCTACTATTGAAAGACGCGGCAACTGGACGTGAAATCGAATTCAGGTACTCTTTTCATTTATTATTGTGGACAACTTTCATTTCTGTCGTTTCACCATTTATATACGATTGCTAACTTCATCTTTTTAACATCTGTTTATGTAATAACTTTTTGAACATAACTCTTTCAAAATCAAATAATTTTACAAGTTTTTTGAAATTCCATTTTTCCATTTGGTTACTTTAACTTTTAAATTGAAATTCGAGTACGATTATTCTCCCATTTTAACATAATTTTTGATAGTTCCATACATTCATGCTAAATTTATGATTTTTGCTTTTGCAGATTATTAGTTGATTCCAAGGATCACGTAGAACGTATTGAACGCACCAGCGGTCGTATTGGAGGACGAGCAGCAGACACTTTGATGGTTTGTAACCAAAGTCGTGAAATCTATGTCGGAATTTGGTAGTGGCGAACATTAATTATGTTACGAAGATAGTCTCAATGTGCGTTTGTACTTTCATTTTATTCGAACATTGTTAATCTATAGTGTAATCGTTGAACATTTTTTAATTACATGTTTGATATTATTGTAAATATTATAGAATGTTGTAAGATTTCTTGATTTGATCGTACTTGTAACATATTACTGTATTTTGGTACTAGAGTTATATCGTTGTAATCGGTACTAGAGTTGTAACAGAATTGATGATCGCCTATTATCTTTTATTAACATATTTGAATTTAGCTTTGATCATTTGATTAAAATTTTCGTTTTCTTCTGTACAGATTAATCTCTGATGACTGGAATGGCCTGATAGCGTAAAAGTTTCAAACAAGGAACGGCATATTGACAAATGGCCGACTTTACAGCTTTTCATTGAAAGCTGGTAATGCCTAGTGTATTATCATACAATAAACATAAATGATTTGCATTATATTTTTGATGAGACATTATTGATATTTGATACAAAATTTGCAAACATTACATAATTTCTTAGGATCTTTGCAATAAAACTGGAAAGAAGTTAAATTGTTAAATTAAATCTTCGTGTTTCGAGAATTTTGTATCAAATCATTTCTTAGTTCGAAATGGTCGAAATAAGTCATTTCAAAGATGTCTTAATAATTTACATATAACTTGAAGTTGATTCATTGAATTTTTCACCATTTAAATAAAAGATTCGAGTAACTTTCAAAATTTGCATTATTTGGTTTGTGAACTCTACGTCGTTCAAAATGATCATATAAATTGTACCAATAAATCTATTTCGTTGCTAGGATTTTCAAATATTCGGAATCATTATCCATATTAGTTCTTAATTACAGTGAATCAATGTTATATGTGAATAAAGAAAGTTCATAAAAGTAGTAGTACAAAAGAAATTGTAATGTTCAATTATTAATATATATAATTAATAATATATAAATACTATATAATTTTTATAATGTATAATATTACTGTATAATATTAATATAATTATATATTAATGCCAAATATTTAATTATATAATACATAATTTTATATTAATAATATATAATTTCCCAAAAAATACAATTTTATTCCGTGCTAAAGGCAACAATCTTTCTAATTATAGTATGTACTTATTAAACAATATTATTTGCGACAATTAAATCGCCGAATATAAATTTTGCAGTGTTATCATGGTTTCGTGGTATATACGCTACAGTCGCATGATGCGTCTACCATGAGATCCTCTATGAAGTTCAAGTCTACGTGCTCTCTCGGGCTTTGGAAATGGCGGGAAGTGCTAAATCTCTCGACCAATCCGCTGTCGGCTAGGAGACGCCATGATAGGGTGGGGTCATTCTCCTTTTGAACGTCGCGGCAACTGGACGTGCGATCCAATTTCTGGTATGTATCTTATCGCGTCTATAATTGAGTGAAAATTACATTTCTACTTCTGTTTCTAATTACATTTCTAGTTCGATTAGAACGATCAATTCATATAATACATTTTTGAACATCTTTTCAATAGGACTATATAGTCTTTCAAGTTTTTCTGCGATTTCATTTCCGAATTAGTCTGAAACTATCGGTTGCCTTTGAAACGAAATTTGAATACCATTATTCTCTCATTTCAATCTAATTATTGATACTTTTACATATTTGTGCTAAATTATGATTTTTGTGTGTGCAGTATGTTGGCTGATCGTAAGAGTGGTGCAGAAGGCATCAGACGTTAACGAACGCGTTGGAGAACGAAGTACGGACGCCATGTTCGCTCGCCTTCAAATTTGCCAAGCTTTCGTGAAAATATGGTAATGCTGAATTCCTTATATCGAAGCCAGATTTATTAGATTAGATCTTTGCTATATTTGACTTAGAAAGCGAAATAATTCACTTATTACATTATTTCGGTTTCGAATATTTCACAACATTCTCATAATTTGGTCTTAAACAATAATTTTTATTATTTTTACGAAAGAGTCGTAATTACAATTGCGTTGAATATTCAATCGCAAGTTCGGAAATTATTGCGTCATATCATCGTGCAATCCGTCTGCGCAGTCAGTATGCGCGGTAGGCATGCGCGGTCGGCATGCGCGGTCGGCATGCGCAACCAGTACGCGCAGCCCGAATGCACAGGTTGATGGCGCAGTTATATTTCAAATTCTATTCTATTCCATTCACTTCGTTTCTAATTGCTTGATAAGATTGAGAAATTCTTTATAATAGTTATAATGTATTACATTCATTCGTGTGTATTCCAAATAGGTATTTTATTTCTGCCTTGAATGATCAACAGGAGGAATAATGGATGGTTAAAACATCATAGGTACAGCAGTATTTTTTAACATTGTTTCGATAGGGAGAATAACTCCCACGACATTTGTCACGCCCCCCCCC
>NW_016909745.1:12051-106848 GCF_001483705.2 Eufriesea mexicana
TTTCCCCTTTTTTTTTTTTTAATACTCGTTACCGGTATTAGAGTCGACACTACCCTAGAATGGTCCCAAGGCTTCACTGCAATCCAAGAACGTAAGTATGTAAGTATGTTTGCACACTGTAATTTAATTAATTTCTTTTTTTAAAGAATAAATTTTATTATTCAACATGTTACATATTTTTCCGTAGATCTGACAAGTCTGATGGCATCGAAGTCAGTTCTTCACTGGACAGGATTCATCGCGGCTCCAGAAGTCAACAATGTAAATACGTTTGCATATTGTAATCGAATAAATCTTAATCAATCGTATGAATGGTATGAAATTAGACTCTTCGAATATTTGCGTCTTGGTAATATAACAGTAGTATTGAACGTTTTGTTGCAGATTTTCTACAGCCTTTATTTTTCCATGGATCCGACAACTGTATTACGATTCAAGTCAGCCTCCACCGATGACGGTCTTCAACATGACTCCCTCTGCTCATTGCAGCATCGTTCTCCGCATCATTGGTGAGTCGCATGCATTTTGGTTCCTCTGGTCATTCAATCATGTCGTAGGACGAAAGGTCCGAATCGACACGGATGACTGGTTGTATTACGTAGAATTTATTATGAGCATAGTGACCTCGGGTAT
The DNA here is from genome assembly GCF_001483705.2 of Eufriesea mexicana. Classification (NCBI taxonomy): domain Eukaryota; kingdom Metazoa; phylum Arthropoda; class Insecta; order Hymenoptera; family Apidae; genus Eufriesea; species Eufriesea mexicana. The sequence goes on from NW_016909745.1 coordinate 12,685, forward strand.
TTATTATACTCGAGAGTAGTGACAAAATTTCTTTTGTGTTTTATTTACCAATTCAGGATAGGTTTTCTTGCACTCCGCGTTTATGAACAATAATAAGAAAAATATGAGTAGTTAGTATGGGCACATTGACACATACAATATTAGTGGCATAAATAATATAATATTGACTATTGGTTCCTTCTTCTAATAGCCACTTTTAAAATCAAAACATATGTAGTATGGTTATTCGTAAATAATAGACACGAATATTTGATTAATTTGTAGTGGAGAAGTCGAATGCCCTTCGACTTCGTTATTATGAAAATTATAATTAATATATTGGAACAATGATTATATATTGCTATTCATTGTTTCTTTAATAAACATGTGCCAATGCCATTCATTGTCTTTTGATAATATTGAGATATTTAATTGTTTGACTCGTATGCAATACATCTGAGTCGAATTCAAAACATAATAGTATCACTGTTACATTCCGTTAATGCAAAAATGCATTCGACATTGTGCAAGAAAACATTTCGCGACAAATAGATTTTGGAACCAAAGTAATAACTTTTGTACTTTTGTGCTTTCGAATATTATGTACTTTGGTGAAAGAATCATCTGAGGTTTTATTACATTTACGTTGTTACATAAAGTAAAGTTAATTATTTCATCACGTCGAGTCCTAGTTTTCCTTCTTTTTTTGATGCATAAGTTTCTTATTGATATGAATATTTTCTTTCAATACTGAAATTTGAATAATTTGTTAAATTTGTAAAGTAAAGTCATTGCAAATAGAATGAGAACATACAAGATGAAAGAACGTTAGTCCGTTAAATAAAATATGTATACAATAATCAGTTTTCTAGCTCAGGATTTTCAGGTTTAACCCCTTCCGTGTTCATGGCCAGGAACTCATTCACGTGCCCAGGTGCTACTTGAGTGGGTGAATGGCGATGGGCATGATGACCGTAGTTCATAAGCTTATAACAATGTCTTAGCGGCTGACAACGCGTTAGAGTATCGTGCACGACGTATTTTGCACATGGTGTGTCTGTGATTAGGATGTGAAATTGCGTCGTTCGTACATTTATTTGGAATAGAAAAACATAATCTGCTATCAGTTACAGCAGATTATTCATAGCATAAACGCGATGGAATTTACAATCTTGCTATCAATTTACGATAATGTTATTATTTCTCGTACCACGTGTCTTAACGACATTATAATCTTTAACATATTCGTATTTGCCGAATGATTAATATCGCGCGTTACGCAAGGGTCTCTAGCCGTCGTCAGCCGATTTCAGGAAATGGTACGTAAAGTCAGAGTGTGTATATGTAGCCAAACTCGGGTGTCGGGGGCGTCCCGGGACGCTTACTGTAGTGTAGGATTTTTGCGCCTGGGTGGCATGTGTGAGAACCGTGGAGTGTGGTGTGTTGGAATGCTTGATTTTTGACATTTTTTAAATATAGGAGGAGTTAGGTAGGTAGTATACTCTGGTGTGCCTGGTAATTATAAGTAGGTAGGGCCGGGCAGGTTGGCACAGTCTCAGGTCGGGTAGGCGCGATTCGCGTGCACAACCTGTTTCAGGAAATGTCATTTGAATAGTCGACGGTGAAGCTGGCACGTTTGGGGGTTGCCATTCGTCACTAGCTTTACCTATCGATTTTTTCAAATTTTCGTCGCGGCCGCGGTCGTAATCGAACGTGTATGTGCTCGAGTTTCAGCACGTGTACACGAACAACGATCACTCCGATCGTTGCTCGTCCATGTGAGTCTTGATTAGCTTCGCGGTTTGTATTTTTTTTTTTTTTTTTTTCCGATTAGAGAATCTCGAGCCTAGATATAAGTTTCAGCGGGTATGGCGCTCGAAGAAAGAAGAAGAGGCTATTAGGTACCCGACAAACTGTCACGAAAAGGGTGCCTAGGAATGGCTTCCTATCCTTTGGATGAGAAGTCATTCTTGTTACTACTTTGTCACTATGCTCATATTTAGTAGTATGTAGTAGTAGTAGTAGTAGTAGTTTGTTTACTGGCCGATGTTCATCGGTCCATCATCCTGTTTTGGGCAAATCGCGATTTTTGTAGTTAGTGTTGCGAGTAATTAATCACGGTTTGATTTAGTGTTGCGAATTATGAGATCGCGATTTCGTTTGATTTCTTTTACATGAATTGTTATTTTTTCATAGATACTAATATTGATTAACTTTATAGCGTTGCGACTTGTATTAATCGCGAGTAGTCAAGAAAATCAAATACCTTTTTCTGCATAAACATATTTTATCTTTTACTGATTTCATTTTAAGAATTAGTGTTACGCTTTACTTGTATCGCGGTTTTTCCGATTGTTTTTATTATTAGTGTTGCGTTGAAAAATGATCGCGTTTTTTGAAGTAGCGTTGCGAATATAGAATGCCCAAAATTTCACCACTGATATGGTGGAAAGCCGTTCCTGTTCCTGAGAATCACCTGTTGCAACTACAAGAGTTGCATATAGGTGGTCATACATCAGCAGTCAGAACCATGGCTGCCCTGGATTTTTCAAAACTAGTGTTGCGAATTTTCTTGATGCGAGTGCATAAATTAGTATTTATTAGTGTTGCGTTAATAATTGAACTATCTTATTATGATTATTTTCGCGAGTTTCCTGTTTTTTTTTCTTTTTTTATATTTTTTTTTTATATTCTCTTTTTTGTAAATGCTAAATTAATTGTTATTTTAAATATCATGAAGCACTCTTCGCGGTTGATTTTGAAAATTGTCTGTTATCAGACAATTTAGTAATTTAGTGTTGCGAAAATTGCAATTTATTTATTCCACTCACGGTTTGTTACACGGGTTCATATCGAGTGGAAATATTTGTTTTTGTGGCTGTTTTGGCTACCATTGTAATTTCCTTTTCAGTGCCCCTTTTTCACTGAAATATTTGTTAGAAAAGTACTGCTGTAATATTTATATGTCTGTTTTCCATCCCTTTTTCTTCTTTTTTAATCTGTTTTTTATCTCTATCTCTTTTTAACTGTTCTAGTTATTTCAGTAACTTTTTTTATGATTTTCTCAATCTTTCATTTTAATTTTTTTGATAATAACGCGTAATATTATTAATCATCGAGTTTTTTTTGCATTAAGAGAAATTCATTCGCGATACTCGTTTATTTTGCAAGATACAAATTTTGCATAATAATCGTTGTCTGTGTGTGTAATTCGACTCTTCGTAGATCTAATAAAAGTTACATTTTTTTTTTCGTTTTCGCAAAATTATTGATTTTTGTTTATAAAAATACATGCAAATGAGATGCAATAAAATAGTGATTATTACAAATTTTTGACAAAATATTTTTGATTGTTATTGAAATTCTTGTTAATATGTGGCATGTCTTCTTTCAGGAGTTATTGTTTTGTTCTGTTTCTCCAACTATTAATTTAGTAATTAAGTTTGTTTCAGATTTATTAATTTAGAAGGCTTTCATATCACCATGTTCAACATCATTTCAAATATATGAAATTATGTGAGTATGATAGTGGCTCAGAAGTGAAATAACATGCATGGAAGGAAATGACGCAATGAAAAGTAATATATGAGCCACATGTATTTATTTATTATCATTACCACAATTTTTATTTATAATATAGATTATAATGAAATTCTCTCTAGATTTGTGATAGGAAGGTTTTGCGAAAACCCTTTGGATTTATGACAGGTCGTTTATGTTGGAACCCTTTAGATTTGTGATATCTAAAGGTTTTACAGAAATTCATCTAATTTCTGATAGGATAGTGTGAAAAATATCCTTCATTTCCTTATGATTAGAATTATAAAATATCTTCAATTTAGATGTAAGTAGGACTGACTATTTTCGTTTTAGGTTCTTTGCATTACTGGAGGCTGGAAGTCACATTTATTTTCCCGTGTATTCATTACCTTTGAATTTTCTTTGTTGGTTGGGTTTTGTCTTTCCTTTGAATATTGAATAAAACGTGAATTCGATTTCCAAATATGTACACTATTCTGAAATTAATAATAGTTTATGGTTATGTGTCTTTATGTCAAGTTAGGATTTTGATTAAGTTAGTTTTGAGTTACGACCAGTGCTGGCACATTAGTCTTTAAGTTAAGTAAAATTTTATAGTAGTAAGTAATATTAAGTAGTATTGAGTAGTATTGGGTTGCATGAAGTGGGTAGTATTAAGTAGTGTTGGGTACTATTAAGTAAGTAGAATATATTTAATGCTTTAAGAGATATTTCATTTCTCTTTGCTTTTTTAAAATTATTTATTTGTCAATTGTTCTACATTTTCAGGCCATTATGTATGTGAAGTGTTGCTGTTTGAACGAAACATCACCTGCACTTTTTTATTTTTGCAATATTAAGAAATTGTAGGATAATATTATCTCACATAATTTATCTATTTCTTGTATGTTTAATTTATCTTTTATTTCTAGGTTCAATCTATCTTCCATTTCTGTGTTTATTTATCTTTTATTTTCAGGCTCGGATTATCTTTTATTTGTGGGTTCAATTTGTCTTTTATTTCTGGGTTTAATTTATCTTTTATTTCTAGATTTAATTTATCTTTTACTTCTAGGTTTAGTCTTCCGCGTCGGTTTCTTGCTTAAATTCTTTTTGATGGTTGATTTGCACAGCGATCAAAGTTGAACGTTTTGCAAACGTGCATCAAAAGAGAAATTTATTTGAATATTAGTAAATTTTTCGCAAAAGGTGGGTGGACGGGTCGTGGATAGGGCGGGTCTCCATTCGCAGCACCTCCTCGTGGTGAGACCTGGGAAATCGTTATTATTTGACATATCATTTCTAATTGTATCACTATAGTTGTATCATACATAACTAATAGCTATGATACAATTACGAATGATATAGCAAGTAATACGAGCTAATTGGCTGCGAACTTGACGTTGTAGATTTTTATCTGTTAAATTAGGAAGAAGCTCAAAGTCGTGTAGCGATATTAAAAATCGACGAATATTTAAGAAAATGGTACTATATCATACTCTATAGTCTTAGTTAACTATTGGGAAAAAGTTTCTTTTTTAAACCCAAAATTTTGCCGCTTTTTGGCGCATCAGCCCCACAGTTCGCCGCTTAGTATAATAATTTATGAGAGTGCCTTATCGTTTGAATTAATTGTACAGCTACCATATGTTGTATAGATTACTTTTTCGCTAGAAGTGCCATAACTCATGTAGACTTTTTACCTGACTTTTCGTAACGCACAGACACAAAGTCCACGCGATGAAGTCCAACCCTGAGGACCGTCCTGAGATATCAAAAGATATTAAAATACATAAAAGACTTTAGGTTAGCCACATGAAAATTATCCCCAGTCGTGTAGACAGAATCAAGGCCACCGTGTGTATATAAATAATTAATAATAATTCTCTACAGACGGGACCATTTTTCGTACGATAGTCCATCGAGACGAAGGATTTTGAATCGAAGAAACAGAACAACATCGGAAAACTTGTAAATTTCATTTTACGTCAACGAAATTTATTCTTCGTTACAAGAAATAATACTTTTGAATAATATTAATCATAAGACTTCGAACGACTACTTGTCGATACTAATCTGCAAACAGTTAATACGTGGATTAAATGCGTTTCTTCTGAGACACATATGTCTCTTCTATGGCGAAAGGGTTAAATCTATTTTAAGTCAAAGTTCTAGATTAAGCTAGTTATTATTGGTAATTTTCGAAAAGTTACTATGGGTCAGTGACGGATTTAGTCTTCAAAGTCCGAATTGTATGCAATTACAAAAATTTCAGCGTCGAAGAAACATAATTACACAAGCTTCTAGAATTTATATTAATTTCCTTCATTTTCCAACGCGCTAAGTATAATTTCACTCGTACGATGAAAGTAATTCGTCTCTATGTGGTTTGGTATGAAAAACTCACGATGAACTAGACTCGTCGTTATAGTATACTATAGTTAGTATATATACTAACTATACTATACTGAAACTATATAGTATATAGTTACTTATACCGACACGCGTAGCTTCACAATTTTCACTCGAGTTTCAACTAAATTTCTTATCGCGATTGAAAAAACGATATTTCAAAATAAATTTCAAAAATAAAATTTTTGTCAGTGGAATATTCGGAATTTTCGATCGAGTAATACACCTTAAAATAATAATAATAAACTCACCAGTGATTCAGAATGAGACTGGTAAAAAATTGCGGGAGATTAATAGATTCTAACGACAACTATCTATAAATGCATCATTCATATTGATACTTAAATATCATAAATATGTAACGAAATAAAACGTATGTACTTAGGTATACATTTAGTTTAATCGAAGATTATCTATCGTGACGCATCTGTCTTCATGAATTTCCAATTGATTCCCATGTGTCTATTTCAATTTTAATACCAAATTTAAGGATCGAGATAGCCGAGTACTTTGTATTAGCAATTTACACTATAAATTTCCCAATGGGTAGCACATTATAGTTATTATACGAATCTTTCGCGATCTCGAGGATCTCGCACAGGCATACGCGATATGATCTCGATTTATTCTGTAAATACAATGTATTCTGCAAATGTCTATTCTGTAAATAACGTCGTGCAACTAATTCGTGGCCTTGTTTATTTCTTATCTTCTTCGTGCATCGTTCGAGCCTAATGAAAAATGAGATTCATCTCGGCTTATTAAACGATATTCAAGGTTGCTTCATCTGGAGGATCACGAGGAAAATCACGATCATTACGAAACGGAAGTGTACAATTAGAATCTCTTGCACTAACGGCGTAATGAGAAAGTTTACCCACAAATAGTGAGATTACGAAGGCAGTCATAATAAGAGTGTTGTTTATGTTATCGTTCGATTCTGTTTGCTACGTCTGCAAAACACGCGTTAAATGTCGTCGATATCTCGTAGATAAATTAGTCAAATTCGTTAATTCCTTGGAGATTTCGCTAATTACACTGTTCAACGATTTGATTACGGATTCGTGTTCAGGAAAGTAAACTCTACAAGTATCGCCAATTGGATATTACAGATTAGGGAAAAAGTTAAAATTTGTTGAACATATTTGACTAAATGTCGTAAATGTTGGTACGAAAATTGGGAAATTATTTATTTGCTTTATGTTTGGTTAGAGTGATGGTGAAATTTCTTCAGGATTTTCTGCTTATTTGTATAGTTCATAGTTTATAGTTTATACAGAAAGTGGTAATTGGACGATAATTTTAAATATGGAGTCTCACGGTGTAATTTTGTTATCGATGTATCGATCACGAATTCGTTTTAATGATTTCGATTGTAATTCCGCGATCTTGAGAGCAACGTATCGATCACAAATTCGATTTCTGGACTTGGAATGTAATTTTGCGATTTGAATCGTGATATGTCGATCCCAAGATCAATTTCGCCATCTTGAGTCTAAATTTTACGATTTTAATTGCGATATGTCGATCTCGAGTTCAATTTCGAGCATAATATCATTCCCATGAGTATATTTCGAAATTTAGATTACGACATCTCGAGACCAAATCAAATTTCGAGACTTCAGATTGTAATTCCACATTTGGTGTACGATGTCGCGTCTCCAAATACAATTTTAATATCTCCACCATAATCCCATTGCCACGTGTGTCATTTCATGACCTTCAACAGAATTCCGCGACTCCAAGTCTGGATGTCCAGTCCTCGAATTTCAAATTTCGCTGTTTCAAGAATAGTTATTTATCCTCGTCGATGCAACTTCGTTATCTGTCAAATTAAATTTCGCGCTTTGCGCATAATTTCGCGATGCAAAAAGCGATTTCGAAATTTTAGATTCAATTCCTACCTCAAGATCGAAACTACGCTTTACCTAGTTGCCGATTTCGCGAGACACAGATAGATCTGGTGACCCGAAGTCGTAACCTAAGAGAGGTATGCATGGTATTCAAGAACAAATCGTTGTGCAATGCGAATTCGATCTGAGAGTTCCATCGTTCGATCTCCGTATGGTCAGTGAAAGCATTTTCATTTGTGCTTGTGCCACGAGGCAACGCGAGATCCATGGATCCTTCTCGCGTTACACGCCGATCCATCAAGGCAGCCTGGATTCCAGAAGAACCAATGTCGTTAGGCGATTCCAAATTTTTCTCGTTTATTTACGCCTATAAATAATGACTAATCGGCACGATAAAGGCAATCAATCTTAGTCGCTTTGTTAAATTTGATTATTTAAAAGTGACGCGATAAAGCAATCTCTCCGCGAGTTAAATTCTTCGTTACTTACTTGTCACTAACTCAAGAGCAAATTTCTTTCATCTTACTTCCAAATTTTCTTCGTCCCACTTCCAAATTTCTTTCGTCTTGCTTCCAAATTTCCTTCGTCTTACTTCCAAAATTCTCTCGTTACACTTCCAAATTTCTCTCGTCTTAGTTTGAAAATTCTTTTGTCTCACTTCCAAATTTCTTTCGTCTTACTTCCAAATTTTTTTCGTCCCACTTCCAAATTTCTTTCGTCTTGCTTCCAAATTTCTCTCGTCTTACTTCCAAATTTTTTTCGTCCCACTTCCAAATTTCTTTCGTCTTACTTTCAAAATTCTTTCGTTACACTTCCAAATTTCTCTCGTCTTACTTCCAAATTTTTTTCGTCCCACTTTCAAATTTCTTTTGTCTTACTTTCAAAATTCTTTCGTTACACTTCCAAATTTCTCTCGTCTTACTTCCAAATTTTTTTCGTCCCACTTTCAAATTTCTTTTGTCTTACTTTCAAAATTCTTTCGTTACACTTCCAAATTTCTCTCGTCTTACTTCCAAATTTTTTTCGTTACACTTCCAAATTTCTTTCATCATTTTTTCAAAATTCTTTCGTCTCACTTCCAAATTTCTTTCGCTTCACTTCAAAATTTCTTTTGTTTCACTTTCAAATTTCTTCCATCTCACTTTCAAACGAATCGCACGCATCCTGAAAGGAGCACGTGTCCCTGCATACATAGATAGCAAACGCTGGATCACGTTGCGCGTAACCGTGAATCCGCGGAATGTTAACGCATGCAAGTTGACGGAAATAGTATCGAAGGTCTTTAATTATATCGTCTGCGAAATTATTTATAGACGCACAACGATGTAATCATGTATGCGTCGCAGTTCGTGTTGTGTCTCTGTTACGCGCACGCTTCCACGAGAGGATTACGAGCGGATCAAGCGGGAACAGAGAAATAACACTGGACACGGTAACGGATCCATAACTGTATTTCTGTTATTATCGATGCTAACCTAACTGTTAGACTCGTTGCTCGAAAGTAATGCGCGCTGATTTCAAAAGGCTCTGTTTTCATGGGAATTTTTTTTTATTTAATTTATTATTTTTCCTTTTTCTCCTTCTTTTTTTTTTCTTAACGTGATAAAAATTCGATCGATGATTTCTTGCAGCCTATTATTGATTCCGGAAAGGTCCACTTTTGTTGGAATTTAAAAAAAATGACAAAAGTCCGATCGTTGATTTCTTGCACCAGCTTATTAATTCGAAAGTCTGCTATCGCTTGAATACTTTATGCATTACTTGTTCGATTCGAGATAGCTTTACCTCTGTTGCAATTTTATTTCACAACAATTTCTTTTTTCCCTTTTTTTAAACATGATTAGTGTTTGATCGATGACTTCATGCATAAGTGCAACGTGTAATTGATGTATAATAATCAGGAAAATAATAGTGGAATCTTTTCTGTTGCTCGAGGATGATAGTATTTATCTTCGTTTATTTATTTTATATTATCCGTTACTTATACCATTATTTATTGCCACAGGCACGAGCTATCATTTTGAAAAAGAATTCTTCCTACTCGTCATTCCTGTTTCTAGCTACCAAACGTGTTATTCGACTTACAATTTTCGTTAGCGTGTGTCGGAAATATTTCTCTACGAATCTCTATGGCAATGAAGACCCTAATCCCAAAGTAGACTTCCTCAGAGGTACAGACTTAAAAAAACAACATCCCTGAAAGAAACCGGTTTTAGACACAACTTGGCATTTTACCAGACACTTTCGGAACCGGTGTTATCGATACTTATACAATCGACTATATATTGTATAATAAAAAAACTGTCACATCGAGAGTAACATACTTATTGTCAGAAATATTATTATTACATATGTATTTACAATATTAGAGATCTAAAAGAGTTTCAATAAATGTTTATAAATATCTCATATATATATCATGTACGAAGCTAATCGATCATTATGAATAACGTTAATGCGATAAATAAGAATTAATTGTAACAAATTTATTAAATTTCCCAATTTTGTGTAATACTTAATTACACATTTATTAAAACATTCTACAAAAATCAGCTAAAAATAGCGATTTTTAAATTAATATCTTCCAATCACTGATTCTAAATCTCTATTAATTTCATACCAGAAAATACGAAAGCAGACGAAATAACCAGTAAACAGCAGAATCTTTTTTAACGCTAACCCCACCACGACCAGTCAAAAAATGAAAGCTCTTAAAAAAGAAAAATAAATCGAAAGAAAATAGTGAGAAATTTATGACACGTATATCAAAAGAAAGATCGAGAAATCAGATGAAGAAATCAACAGCGTCTAATATAAAATTTTGGACAATTTTAATTTATAAAAATAGACAATTTAGGAACGTGGATTAATTACGGTTAGCGATAAATTTCCAATTTTGCTGCCATTGGACAAGTCGATCTGGATCGGTAGCGAACACGTGGTACTAACGATCCGAAACTTATGCTAAATTCTTCTCGTTCGATTATCAGTTCTTCCACTCCCTTTGTTCCTCTCGATCCTCTCCTTCCCTATTGGCAGACTCGTATCATCGGGTATCGCGTTCGTCTTCGCTAAGCAAGCTTCTATATCAACGATACGCGAGTCGGCTTCCCCTTCATATTCGTGCAAGTCCTCGCGAGTATCGGACGCTATTCCGTTCTTCTCTTCTGCGGAGAAAAATCGCGTCATCGTTCGATCGACGATTGCTCTTTGCTCGAGGGAAACCGACACGATCGTTTCGTTTAACCGGAGTTGGTCGAAGGCTCTGCTTTTTCTTCGAGGGAAACTGTGGTGGTCGTTCGTTTGACAAGAGATACCTGTTCCTCTTCTTCTTCTTGGAAGAAAACTGCGACGATCGTTCGGTGTGTTACCGATTTTAGGAAATTTGATGGAAGACGTTGACGCGAGATTCGAGTTTTCTTTGGGAAGAAATTGCGACGATCGTTCGGTGTGTTACCGATTTTAGGATATTTGGTGGAAGACGTTGACGCGAGATTCAAGTTTTCTTTGGAGAGAAATTGCGACGATCGTTTCGTGTGCTATCGATTTTGAAAATTTGGCAGGAGGTTCGATTTGAGATCTGAGTTGTTCTTGGAAGAAAACTGCGACGATCGTTCGGCGTGCTACCGATTTTAGGAAATTTGGTGGAAGACGTTGCCGCGAGATTTGAGTTTTCCTTGGAAAGAAATTGCGACGATCGTTTGGTGTGCTATCGATTTTGAAAATTTGGCAGGAGGTTCGATTTGAGATCTGAGTTGTTCGTGGAAGAAAACTGCGACGATCGTTCGGCGTGCTACCGATTTTAGGAAATTTGATGGAAGACGTTGACGTGAGATTCGAGTTTTCTTTGGGAAGAAATTGCGACGATCGTTCGGTGTGTTACCGATTTTAGGATATTTGGTGGAAGACGTTGACGCGAGATTCGAGTTTTCTTTGGAGAGAAATTGCGACGATCGTTTGGTGTGCTATCGATTTTGAAAATTTGGCAGGAGGTTCGATTTGAGATCTGAGTTGTTCGTGGAAGAAAATTGCGACGATCGTTCGGCGTGCTACCGATTTTAGGATATTTGGTGGAAGACGTTGACGCGAGATTCGAGTTTTCCTTGGAAAGAAATTACGACGATCGTTTGGTGTGCTATCGATTTTGAAAATTTGGAAGAAAAATATCCGATTCGAGTTGTTTTTGGAAGAAAAGTGTGACTATTGTTCCTTGTGCTACCGGTTTTAAGAATTTGGAGAATTAAGAATAATGATAGACTTGAGTTTTTCTACAAAAGAATCTGCGACGATCGTCCATTGTGCTACCGATTCTATCAATTCAGAAGAAAGCGTTTGATATCAGATCAGAGTTCTCCGAGTTCAAGGAAAATAGCGTCGATCGTTCGTTTGATAAGAGACATCTACGAGTTCCTTTTGGAAGGAAATTCCGCCGATCTTTCATTGTGTTACCGATTCTGCTACCTTGGAGGAAAACAGTTTTATATTTGTCTTCCAAGGGAAACATTTGATTTGAGATTTGACCTGTTCTTCCAGGAAAACAACGTCGATCGTTTGTTGTGTCACTGATTCTTCCACTTTGGAGAAAAACATTTGATTGGAGTTCTTTCTGGGCGAAAACGTTGACGATTGTTTGTTGCACTATCGATCTCATGCGAAACATTTTATTAAAGCTTCCACTTATGGTTCGAGACAAGCTGCGATGATCGTTTCTCGTGCTTCTACCTTCAACCATTTGAAGAAAACTGTTTGACTAAAAATTGCAGCGATTCTTCGGAAGAAACTACGCCGATCTTTGTGTTACCGGTTCCATTCGTTTGGAAGAAAATGTGTTAATCGTCTGTTCAACCAGAGACTCCCAGTTCACCTTCGACAGAAATTATGACGACCGTTTGACCAAAGATTTCTCTTCTTCCTCGAACGAAATTGCGAAGATCGTTTTACTACCGATTTCGATCCATCTTCGAGGAAAATCGTGACGATCGTTCTTTTAACCGTCGATATCGTCTCTTCCTCGGCAGAAAGCACACTGAGCTTTCCTTTTTACCATCGACTCCACCTTTTCTGCGATACTGATTATTACCGATCACGTGTTTAATCCTGATATTACTTCTTTCTCGAATTAAAGCACGTGAATCAATTTTTATTTTTATCACACCGTTGCAGTGGCGGAAAAATCGCGTGGAAAAATTGTGTGGAAAAATCGTGCGGAAAAATCATGCGGAAAAATTCTGTGTAAAAATACTACGATAAATTTCGATAAGAGGCTCGAGAGATTTGAGTCGGTTGGATCTCGTGGATTAGAAGTTGGTCGATAAATATCGGCACGAGGAAGCGAAGACGCGTTTTAATACGACCCAGTGCAACGAGGAAGATGGTTCGATTATGGAAATTTTCAATTGCTGATTACGTAAATTCTTGTTGACATAATCGTAGAATCGTGCTGCCGGTGACGCTGGTGGATCTGATCGAGTTTAATCGATCGTGGTCACTGGAAAATCGCGTATCGCGAAGGACGAAGATCCAGGGAGTGGTCAGTTTGGAGACTGCTAGGCTAGAGTGAATTATCGAGCAATCTAACGACACGTAAGACTTCAAATCTTTCTGTTTACATACTTTCTCCTAAACACGAATTTCGTTGCTTTTGTTGACGTTTGGTGAGAAAATTCGGCGAGGATTAGCCTCGATATGGAATCAAAATAGAGAGTCAACGATGACAGAGTAATCGTCGGTCAAAGTATCGAAAGACTCGAAAGTATATCATTTTTATCCAAGTATATAATCGGTATATATTTCGTTAAATATTTTTATCGAAGAATACAATTTTGGGAGAATTTTTACATATTCAAGACAAACCTTCAATTTAAATTACGAAATTTTAAAAAATAAAATTAAGGGAATTGTGCAGGGGTTTTTTTAAAAAGTGGAAGTAGTGGAATATTTTATAAGGGATTGGATATTTTAGGAAAATGTTACTCTTATCATTTTAATTAAAAAATTAATAATTTCTTCTATGATGTCTTCTTTCGTATCGAACCACTATTGCAAAAAAATTTTTCTCGTAAATTTCATCCTTTGAATGGGAGTATTCCACTGTTTCCAGTCCGCGGAATATTAAATTTTTTAGTCAATCTGAGCATGAAAATTCTTTAATCAATTTTTAATTTCAATTTAATTTGTAGGTCTCAAATTTAGGTTGTAAATTATTTATCATCGAATCGTTTCCATGCTTGTAATAATGATTCTGATTCTTGATTTTTGAATTCCATGAAAAAAGAGAAACAATGAAAATTGTCATTATGTAAGGAGTTAATCCCCCTATACTATGTAACGTATTTTATAGATTAAACAGCAGTGATATCACTTGACAGTAAACAGAGTATGTTATCGAGTGTTTGTAAGGTATTAAGATAATATCAAGATCTCCCATAAAATTTTTTTTCCCATTGCGTGAAATTTATCTTCGCATGGTCAAGGATGAACCCTGAAACTAATTCGTTTATCATCGTATTTAAGGAAGAAGTGCTTTTATCTAGATATATACACGCATACACACATGCATATACACGCACACACGCATATACACGCACACACGCGAATTCGCCATGGCTTTGAAGCACGCAAATCTCTCGTTGCCTTATTTTCCAAACAGGTCAGTTATTTCGGGTATTCGATCATTTTCATGCCCGTGGTAGTATTGCATTAGTTATTCTAATCGACATCCATGTCCCCAAAGAGACTTTCTTCTTAAACATTTCCATTCGTTTCTTTCGTGCAATAATACGAATCGCAGATCCACGTGCGATTTAAAAATAAATTGATCATCCAAATTTATTGACTAATCGGTCAACTTTCAATCACTACGTGTACTTCAAATTATCTCAGGAGTCTCGAATATTTTTATCACTAGAGCCAGTGACCCATATGAGTACCTAAATATAGTGTACATAGATGAGAATAATTAAAGTCTTGTTGTGAGAATGATTAGGTACATATAATTACGTTTCTGTTTTGAATAACGTTATTAATATTATTATATTATATTTTAATAATATTTTAATAATATAATAATATTATATAATAATATTCCTCTAAGAATAGCTGAATATTTTTGATAAAGCTGTTACGTTGATCACTTCGGTAGTACTAAAGTTAACAGAAACATTTGATCCAAAATCATCGGAGTTTGAATTTTTGAATAGTTAATTAACCAGTTTTATTTTTTATTCCCAAATTTCCCAAATTTCTACTTTGTCGAATTATAAAGTGTAGCGTTGAAATCAAAACTGAAATCAAACCGTGTAATCCATTTAACCAAATGTTTATTCAAATCATCCACGAAGACATGCAGGGTATCCAAATTTATATCCAAGAAAGAAAACCCTTTCTTTTTCATTTTACAAATGAAAACCAAATTCCAGTAAACCCCAAACTAAATCACAAAACTATCACATCTTCCACTTGAGAAATAAGAAATTAATTTCGATGAATTCCAAACTAAATCACCAAACTATCATCAATTCCAAGGGCAACCCTTTCTTTCGCACATTACAATTAAAAACCAAATTCCAGTAAATCCCAAACTAAATTACAAAGCTAAAATGAATTCCAACTACAAAAAATTATGATTCATGCAATCCTTGTATCCAAAGTCCTCAAACATACCAACACCAATTCAGACACCAATTCCGACATCAATTCCGATAGCAATCCCGGCACCAATGTCCTATCTGATTCCTCAACCAATGTCTCCGCGCCATTTCTCCCACTAAACTTTCTCTAGACAGCCGTAAGTACAATTACATTGAATCAGCCGCTTTTATAATCATTCCGCGCGATCGCTGACGCGTCTCGTTTGCAATTCAATTTTGACAGAGTCGCGTGTCACTCGATCCACTTGACTTCCCGGCACAATAATTGCCCGGCACTGGAACAAACACTTACACTCAATTTACCGTTTAACCGAATCGAAAACGAGGCGAACACCGGGCTTTGGCCACTGTTTCAGTTCGTTTTTCGACGTCTTTCGATCGCCACTCGCGGCTCAGCAACCGTCGATCCTCGATCTTCCTTGCTCCCGCGACCACTCTGCTGGAGGCACGGAAGCAGCATGAACGGCTGGTAAGGATCGAGATCTTTGACTAATCGCTTGGCCAGCTTCCAGTGGGGATTGTTTATCGCGCTAATCGGTGGAATTGCCACATCGTCGGCTTGCTTTCCGAGCATTTTAATTCCCGAACATCGTCTCTGTTCGTCAGTGTCCTCTTTTCCG
Source organism: Eufriesea mexicana (assembly GCF_001483705.2). Lineage (NCBI taxonomy): Eukaryota > Metazoa > Arthropoda > Insecta > Hymenoptera > Apidae > Eufriesea > Eufriesea mexicana. The sequence continues at coordinate 28,717 of NW_016909745.1, forward strand.
TCCCCGGTGATCGAGTTGTGCGTACATATACTCGCGCGAAGGTGATCGTTTGGTTGTGATGGAAACCGACTCGGGTTGTTTCAGCGAGATGAAGGACTCGAAGATTTCGAGCAATTCTATTGGACCTAACGAATCGACAAGGTTGAGGCCGAAACTGGAAGACTTTGACGACGTTCTGCCCTATGTCGGGGATTACGGCAGGTACCAGTGGCTGCTACTGCTGTCGTTGTTGCCTTATGGCATCACCTACGCCTTCTTGTACTTCTCGCAATTCTTCATCACTATTATCCCGATCGAACACTGGTGCTTGGTAGACGAGCTGGTGAACACGAATCTCACTCGGGAAGAAAGGTATGTGTAATTACCGGTAAAGGTGAAGGCACAGAGTAATCGTGTATTCTTTATCCTCCGAGGTAGATGAAAAATTGTAAAATTGTATAAAAACGAGTATTTAATTTTAATTATACTCTACATATTTATTAGTTATATTCCCTTCTCGCTAAAAATTGCGAAAGGATGTGTACAATATTTGTGCAATATTTTTCGTGTATTAGAATACTTGACGAGTTCGATTTGTTGTCATGCTAGTTGCTATAGTGTATACAAACCGGTGTTATTTTAATAGAATGAATATATAATATAGAAAATAGATTAAATATTATATATTACATTTTATTTTAATACATGACTCTTAGAAAATACAGAATGTAAAGAATTCGCGAATCATTGTTTTGTTTCTTATCTCTTGTCAGCAAGTGCGTGAATTTCTGCACGATGGAAACGAGAGATAAGCTAAAATGGAGGGTTCAGACGAGTAGTAGAAGTTTCTAGGTTATTGGATAGTATTTTATAATTCTAGGATTATTTTTCCTCGAGTTTCTATCGTTTTTGTTCCACTGATCGAATCGTCGATTTTTCGCTCGGTGTTTAGGGTTCGAATAGCGATTCCACGAACGAACGACTACCCTTATTACGACCAGTGTCACCGGAAGGACTTGAACTTCGCGGAGATGCTGAAGAGCGGGAAGGATCTACGCTCGTTCGAGTTCCAGACGAACAAAACGGTGGAATGTACTCGATGGGAATACAATTTCACGCAGATTCCGTATCCCAGTATAGGAACTGAGGTGAAGTACCTTCCGAGTGTCTTTTTATGCTTATATCACATTTCTCGAGTCGAGAGATTTGCTTTGTTTGCTTCGGCCACCCAATACGATAAGTATTATCGCGATAGGTACTTTGTACTTTTCGTCATAATTCGAAATTTACAATTTTTATGCTCTCACAATTGATTTTACGCTCGTGACTTATGTAACTCACGTAACTTATGTAACTTATGTAGATTTGGTATCGCTGGGTCATAGGTGAACGTACGTCTGTGTCTGGCTCGAATTGTTTATTCGTCGTTAATCTGAATTTGTATTCCGTAAGGATGATTAATACTTGGAAGTGCGAGATAAAATCCAAGATTCTGGAAGTGAGTGAAATAATTCAAATTTCTGCGATAACCTATGATTTAACGATACGAAACGAGTGTTAACATTTTGAAGCAGGTATTCCGAAGTTGAGAAATAATTTAATCAAAATTTGGATTCACTCGTGACATTAAATCTTTAATGACAAAAATGACAAAATTCTTTAAGTCTTTGCACGAAGTTAAAATTTTAAATTGGAGGAATTTCGAGAAAAGCTATCGTATGTAATAATTGTTTAATTATTATTAATATTAGAAAACTACTTGTCAATTCGCGAGATATGTTTAAGAAAGGGAGAGTAATCCGTAGAATATAAATAAATAAATAATAATCTTACGTAATATTAATATTTACTAACAATAATATTAACAAATAACTAAGAAATAATCATACCCCCTCAGTGACTAATTCCTAGCTCTCGAAATTTATTTATTAATTACCAGCATTGAGAAATAAGTAATTAATAAATAATCATACTCTCCCACCGATTAATTCTTAACTCTCGAGGATTATTTGTTAATGACCAGCATTAAGGAAGAGGTAATTAACAAATAATACAATTTTCACACTGACTAATAGTTAGACCTAGATGATTATTTGCTAATGACTAAAATTACCAAACGAGCAACTAAAACCTTATCACTGACTAACTCTTAGCCCTTGATAATTAGCTAGATTGGGTATGCGACCGAGAATACCTGATATCATCGGCGCAGGCCATCTTCTTCTGCGGCTCCATCGTCGGCGGATTCCTCGTCGGCTGGATCGCGGATCACAAGGGTCGCATCCCAGCTCTCATGTTCTGCAACACCATCGCCCTTTTCAGCTCCATAGCCACTGCCAGTGCCAATAGTTTCTGGTCCTTCGCTATCTGCAGGTTTCTCACCGGGATCGCGTTCGACAATTGCATCAACATTCCCCTAATCATCGGTGAGCTCGCGTAGAATTCGCAGACCGAGAGGGTCTAAAATATTTAAGCCGATATTTTCGTTGCATTCGAGATAATGAACCGTGGAAATCGCACGCTGGATTCAGAATATCATAGGTTATTTTTACCTAGACAGCAATTTCAAGCTAATTTCCTCGACGACCTCCGTTAATCGTTGATTGACAGTGATCGATCATGATCGATCGTGACGAGAGTCTAGCTCTTAAGTAGCCCTCAGAAATAAATCGCGTGGATGAATATTTATTGGTGGAAATCTGAATTAAATCGTGCTCGTAATACAATTTTATAAAGCTTGGCCTTTAATCGTCGGATTGTTCAATTGCTTTGGATTAATAGTAATCAGCTTCGTTCGATGAGTCTTCGGTCCTCCGACGTGGTGATGCGAATGATAACAATTGACTTGGAGTATCTGGTTACTTTTTCAATAATGTCTGTCTATATTCTATCGGTTGCTAATTATTTTTCCGCTGGTTCACAGTATTGGAGTACATGGCAGTGTCTAAACGCACTTTGGTAGTCAACGTCGCGTTCGGGGTATATTTCGCGGTGGCCAGCACGATTTTACCATGGATAGCGTACTATATCTCGAACTGGAGGTATTTCGCTTACGTCACAGCCATACCGCTCTTATCAGTCGCCATCACGCCATGGATACTGCCGGAGAGTGCTCGGTAAGCAAACGCTTAATCGGCCGTACACTTCCGCTTGGAAATGAGGCAAATTTGCATGTCACACGATGAATATTTGCCATTGCAAGGTGGTACGTTTCCAATGGGATGACGGACAAGGTTGTGGAGAAGCTCCGAAGAATTGCCAGGATCAATCGCAAGAATCCGGACTTGCGTATTTACGATGCATTCGTCGTAAGTTCAAATAGAATTTTACGAGATCGTGTGAAATCGCTCGGTTGATCCGCCATATTGGACACGGCGTGATCGACTATGCCTCTGTAACAAAATTTGGTTTTCCTTCTTCCAGTTGTTTGCACGTTTTATTGCTTCGTGTTGTATATACCTCTACGACGTGATTTTGTTGTTGCTGTTTGTATGTAGATCAGAGGGTAGGTACAGATAGAGACGCGAGCACAGAATTTTTAGAAATCTCGAGCATGTTTCTTAAAAATTTGTTTCATAAATATTTTATTTTTCCTCGAGACAAATTTTTTAAATATTTGCATATTGAATATCAAATATTCGAAATATTTTTTTGATATTTTCCATGCTGTTGCTTTACGACTCTTTGCATTCCTTGTTCTTCTCTGACTTCTTCAAGATTAGAGCAATTAGAAATTCCGCAATTTCTAATTTTAGTATCTAAATATTACCAATATTTTAATTAATGTTAACCATTGAATATTCGGAATATTTCTTAAATATTTTTTGTATGCTGTTTGAAACTTTTTCACGACGTTCTGCATTCTTTACCCCCCACTTCTCTGCAAAATTGAAACGATCATAAATCGCGCAGTTTTTAAGTAATAATTTCAAAATCCACGTTAATATGTTAATTTTAATTATCATCGCTATCTCTATTCCTAAATTCGCAAATAAATCCCATTCATTGAACCTCTTACAAAATTACAAAAATTCACAGTTCTCCTCGACATCCAACAACTTACGCCTATTCCGGATCACCAGCGTGATTCACACACCCCGTTACTCTCGCGAATTAATTATTGCAGAGCAATCTGGAGTCGTCGGACGCTGTGCAGGAAACAGCAACGGTGATCGACCTGTTCAGATCGCCCCGGCTAGCCAAGAACACCATTCTCCTGGTGCTATTCTGGAAAGTATAAGAAACGATCCGGAGGGAACTAGACGAATAACCGGTGTCATCTTACAGGTCTCTCACCGTGATCTCGTTCGATGGCCACGTGTACTCGCTGAAACTTATCCAGAGCTCGGTCTTCGTGTCGTTCTCGTTGGCCTGCTCCACGGAACTTCCGGCCGGGTTCCTGCTCGCCCTGGTGCTCGATCGATGGGGTCGCAGGGTCTGTGGGTTCCTCACCCTGTCGCTCACCTGCATCCTCAGCATCGCCGAATTGCTCTTCAGTTCTAGTAAATATGCATCTCTGTTCGATTAAGGAATTAATACAATTAGAATATCGCGACAGCAATGGTTTAGTGACGAATGATGTATGTAATCGAGGGTTACCGGAAGCTAAATTAGAATAAAGATGGGGAAGGAATGTTTGAAGTAGCAAAAGAAGCTTTGAAAGTAATAGATTATGGAACAACTCGGATTAACCAGGTTTCGAATTATCTTATCTGTTTAGAATCTTAAGATTACTGGCGGGGAGTATATCTCATTGTAAGATATATCTCATTGTATGTCTCGAGAAGATTGCTACGACAGAGCGTTCAATTCATCGAGGTCTGGATTCATCCGAGTTCTGTTTAGCAATTAAGCCGATTAATCGAAGTCCTATTGCAGAGACACGAGTAGAAATTTGTAACGATTTAATAACATCGATCTTGATCCAAATGGAAATCTGTGTATGTACGTGAAAAGATTGGATTCCAAAGTCAAATTTATAGAATTATGTAACAATAATTGTCAATTGGATATGTTTTTCTTTTGTCGTATTCGGGGAAGTTTAAGTTTGATATTAGCATAGATTGGGGAACTGATTGTCGGAATGTGTATCGTAATTTTTAATCCAGTTTTAAACAATTTTGGTATATGGAGGTAATGTTGTTTCTTATTTTTCTGTTCAGTGATGGCTAAATTAGCGATGTCAGTGATGTCGCGGTTCTGTTTAAACATGGCGGCCAACGTAGGTCTTCAGTATGCAGCAGAACTACTGCCAACTCCAGTTAGGTCGCAGGGTGTGTCTTTGATTCACATTTTTGGAATAATCGCACACACTCTGGCGTCGTACATCACCGATTCGGTAAATAAATCTTCCCAATCGTCGTTTTAAATACTTAACAAAAATACTTTACTAACACTGATATTGCTGACCCGTAACGTGTACCTAAATATCGTAAAATAGATAGCTATTAATTAACAATTTCATTTCACTAGAAGCTATAAATATTTTTTAGATAAAAATATATTTAATACGTAAAATGTATAAATAATTTTGACATAATTAACGTAGACTTTTATTCAGATAGGAACATGATTATTTCCATCCATAGCATTCTAATTATTATTATCTATATGTACAAAAATTTAGTTCTAATATTAGGAAGCTTTCTGTGACACGTCCAACTAATCTAAAATAATCTAAAGCAACCTGACAATCTAAAATGCACGTTTAAATGATTGAAATTTGTCTGATTAGGCCGCAATTTGGGAGGAATTTCCAATGCTGATCATCAGCATCTTATCTTTCATTGGCGCCACATTCGTTTTGTTCCTTCCGGAAACTTTGGGCCAGAACCTTCCTCAGACGATCAAACAAGGCGAGGAATTCGGAAGGGACCAAAATTTCTGGTCGTTACCGTGTTACAAGAAGTCGCAATACGATGGGCATCCGCATTATCACTCATGCGAACAATAGCGATTGAATTTTTCAATCGCGAACTCGATTAAAACACGAGAGAAGAAGGGAAACGGATGAAGAATCAGGTTGAAAGTACCATTATGCTAGGACTAGCCTGACGATTTTTCTACGCGAAAATCTTACCTGTCATTTCTGTATTCTTGCGCTAATTTTTTACTCTTATCTCTTATCTCTAAGTAATCGTAATTACTCTTTAATCGTGCCTCGTGACGAGCGAAGCAAGAACAAACTTAGAAATCGTGTTCCTATACAGTTTTTATTGTTACCATTTATCTTAAGAGCTTTTATAATTTTAATTCTAATTTCCAATCGCAATTATAATAAACCTAATTAAATTTACGAATTTAATTACGAATGCAGATACTTCGTTTTTCAGTGTCTCTAAAATTCTTTGAAGCAAAATATACTCGATGAAGTATCGTTTGGAAAATCGAGAATGATCGATAACGTTCGAATAACATTACCAAATAAACAGAACAAGCGTTACATATTTTAAACAACGACTATCCACGAAAATCTTCTCTTTCTCAGAGTCTCCCATTTGTATTACATCCAAAAATCATTAATACTAATCAGAACGCAGGGATTTTAGTTGTCGTTGAAACTCTTCATCGAGTACCAACTGCGGGACATGTCTCTAGACACATTATAGCTCAAACGTATGTACACTTAACGTAAATAGAGCCTAATCTGTTCGTACGATTCGAGAAAAAAGAAAAAGAGAATAAAGAAGGATGTTTGTAACAAATTATCATCGTAGAACATCGCATGATTGATCAACGTCCAACGTTGTTGTGGCAGTAACAACGCGATCGACGTTACTGATCGATGAGACACACCTGGTTTACCTGGTTTACGCGTATTCGCGATCATCCTTCTACATCGCTCACGCGTTCACGGGACTGATTTACGGAACAAAGGTCCCTGAAAACACGATCTAAGAAATAATTCTGTTTCTTTATTTTCTCACACACGTCGTGACACCCTCCGCACAAAGATAAACGCTAAATGTCTATAATTAAATACATCAATGATCGGCGATCACCGTTCACGACTGTACACCTAGCCTGGCTCTGTCTTACGATTAGAAGCTTCACAAATAACGATCACATAAGTTATTACGTTATTATTAACGTATCAAACGTGAATTCTCTAGTCCGAGATTTCCGAATCTCGAACGATCGAATCGTCGATCACACCGTGTCACGATGATCGAACTGATTCTTCTTGCACCCTTCTCGCTACGCGACGTTGCAGGATCGATCGGTTACTTATGTACAAGTCAATTTGCAGCGAGGAAGATCCGGCAGGATCTTAAACTCCGAGAAACGATCGAAGGTGTCAGCACAGAAGAGTAAGATCGGTGTTCATACTACGAGTTTCAATCGCTGGTTCTCGAATAGGGGACCGAAAGCGGGGACTAGTCTCATAAGTACGCGAGTGACTAACGATCGGATGATCGTAACTGCCAAGAATCATGGTTGAACGGTGCAAACGTAGATCGAGCATTTAGGGCGAAGATCTTAGGGAGAATTTGGCTATTAAAAATTTCGCTATTCACGGCCGAGTTCGCGACGGAGTTTCGATCAGCTCGAGACAACGTTCAAACCTGAGCGTTTATGGAAATTCGTGAATTAATTAACTCTAATTGGAACTAGTCATTTGAACATGGTTCACGACTGGTCGACGACCCGTTGCGTTTATTGGTGCTCTTCGATTTAATACTGAAGCAGAGCGGAGAACATAGGAGCTGAAGAATTTGGATCTCGTTTGAGGATCGTGGCGAGTCGCGATCTCGAGGATCTCGCGCCGTTGGACGTGTCCGGAAATGGAAGATGAAGAATCGCGTTGGTCGAACGCAAGTACTTCGGTTTAAGAGTCGATCGAACCTCTCGACTCGGGCCTCCACGACTTCTGAGTCAACTATAGATACAAAGACGGTTCGCAGTAAACGAGACAAGTTGACAGCTCGACGATAGGCGAGGAAGACGGTCCTTTGTCATTCGCGGGACGCGAAGCAACTCGGGTAAAGCTACGATCTCTCCTTGCTTCGCTGTTCGTCGAAATTTCCACGATATTGATCAGAAAAAAAGAAGAAAAAAAAAAAGAAAGGAAAATAGAAAAGAAAAATGGACCATTCCTTTTTAACACTAGAACTACCTAGTACTTAATTATATTAATGGTAAATTGTTGGTAATATTTTTGAATTCTTTTTGAGTGAATGTCCTTTCCACGTTTTATTACAGAGCACGAATTCGAATTATGAGGTAATCGTGATGTGTATATATATATATGAATAAAAATTAGAAAATTATTTTAGATATAAACAATCAAGAATTAATCAAGTGCTTTATTAATTAATTAATTTTCGTTATTAAAATTTTGAAAAATTCGAAGATTGGAATTCAACAAATTGGCTTTCACGAATCACTGAAACATCGTGTTTTGAATATTTTCTAAATATCTACACGATTTAATTTAATGATAAAGATTCGATAATCTGTGTGAATGGGTTGATGAAAGTGCTACAATAAAAATGAAAACGTAAACGCAGTTGTAATTCAATTTGCAGGAAAATCGAGAGCGGTTTTGTCAAAGCAGTCGGATATTTTTGGAAAAAGTGCAGAAATCTTGTGGGACGAGTGATTTTGATTTGTTTGGTAATTCTAGTGTTAATTTTGAAACGGAAGCGGTATAAATACTACGATGACAGGAAGACACTGATTCAGCACACGCGTTTAATACCGAAATCGATTGTACGCTTGCACGGGAAGCATAGCACGCTTTTCTTCAATCGATCAATCGTACAATGGCGGATTTCGACGCATCTTGTCTCTTTCACTGCACTGCGTCGGCTTCGCGCTTCTTCCTACGTCTCTCGACAGTTCTCAGCACGTTCGCGATAGCTTAACGTCTAACATCACACTCGCACGTTTAACAACTATATTTACAAAGGATTTGGCAAGTTTCACGCGACCGATAAGCCGCTATAATCTAGTGCAGTCGATCTTTTGAACACTGCCAGCGAAGGCTGGATTCGACAGGCCTTTCTTCTTTCTGTAAGACTTCTTCAGCATCTTGCTCCTGTGAAGTTCGAATAAAACGTTGTTATCGAATTTATGACGCGAATATCGCGGTATACAGGTTGCTAAAAAGAAAGGTTCGAGACGAAGAATTAAAGAAAGGGTTTAAGACAGGATTTCAAAACATTTAAAAATTTAATTTTTAAATTTAAAAAAGGGTTCAAGATAAAAGGATTTAAAAAATGGTTCAAGACATAGGATTTAAAAAAGTACTTTAGATTAAAAAAAAGATTTAAGAAGAAGTTCAAAACACAGAACTGAGAAAGGCGTTCAAGACAGGATTTAAAAAATTGCTCTAGACATAGGATTAAAAAAGAGTTGAAGACATAGGATTTAAAAAAGGATTCAAGATAAAGAATTTAAGAAGAAATTCAAAACACAGGACTGAGAAAGGGTTTAAAATAGAGGATTTCAAAACAGTTCAAAGTATAGGATTCAAGAAAGGGTTCAAGATCAAAGATGAAAAAAGAGTTCAAGTCATAGGATTTAAAAAAGGATTTAAGGTAAAGAATTTAAGAAGAAGTTCATAACACAGGACTAAGAAAGGGGTTCAAGACAAAGGACCGTAAAAGAAGTTCAAGGCATAGGATTCAGAAAAAGGGTTCAAGACCTAAGGATTTAAAAGAGAGTTCAAGACATTGGATTAAAAAAGGGTTCAAAATAAAGGGTATAAAATTCAAGATAAAGAATTAAAATTGGTTGAAAGGATAAAAGGAATAAGGAAATAAGGGGTTGAAAGATAAGGATGTAAGACAAAGGGTTAAAGAAGGGTTAGAAAAGAGGTTCAAATTAGATAAATAATAGAAGCCGATTTTTCGTCAATAGAATTAGTCTTAGAAGGTATGGTAATTAGACATTTTTTCGCATCTCGGCGAGTACTATGAGCCTTTAAATGCTCGAGTCCTTTCTTTTCTTTGACATCCTGCGTACGTAGTTAGAGAGTAATTGTAAAGAGAATTGACACTTACGAGGATATACACGGGACCCACCAGAAACTTTGCTCTTTGCCAAAGTCGTTACCTTCCTGAAGTGTTTCTGGAAGATCCTGGTTCAGCGTTTCCGGTAATCCGAGTGTCAGGAAGGCGTGTCCAAAGGACAGCAAGCCGAGGACAACGAGAGGCAAAGCCGCGTCAACGTCAGCCTAAGTGGAGCAAAAAGAGACATATTTTATTCATTCCTTCGCAACATAATCGAGAACCTGTTTAAATACCATTTCTGCGATTCTCGCTGGCTTCCTACACATTTTTACCATAATTAAAGACAGTATAATCGTTGTAACTATTGAAATTGCATTATGTATTTGTACTGTTCCCTCGAACAAATTTTTTTCACATAATGGCGACGTATTTTATTTATCCTTTCATAGCGCGATGGAGATTAAACGTTTAAATATTCCTTTTGTAACTCGTTTCATTCCCTGTACACTTTGCCATTATAATTAAAGATTCTATAATTAATGCAGCTACCAGGATTGAATTACATATTCTTAACGTAACTTTAGAAAATCAATCAAAGATTAAAGTCAGATGTTTTATTCATTCGCTTGTCGCATAATTCAAAGGCTTTTAAAAATTCGAATATTAATGTAATTGAATATGCTACGATCGTAATGCCTACTGCAATTAAATTCTCCGTTTGTTTGCTAATTTAAAGAAACTCATTTGTTCCATTTTCAGACAATTCAAGAGATAAATAGAAATATTTGCTATTATCGAAAGCAAAGATTAAATAATGAAATACAATCGTCGTAACCATTGCAATTAAATTCCAAGTGTCCTCGTTATTTTAAAGAAAATAATCAAAGTCAAAACTCCAAGGAATATCAAATATTCTCCAAATCCTTTGGATATTCTTCTATTTCAAAACGGTTCCAAGATAAAAATATAAATCAGTGTCGTTAATCACGAAACTAAAATTTCTTTCCGAACGATCTTTATCGTCTCGACAATTTTTGTTTCCCTGACAGAGAGTATTAACCCCTTGATTACGGCAGATTTTGATACGCAGCGGCCGTACCATGCGGCAGGAATTGAGTTACGATGTGCGCCATTTTTGTGAAAACAAGTACCCTCCGCGTCAGAAAGCCGAACTATGCCCTGTGTGTCACAAACGCAAAATTTCTAAGCGCCTATAGGCGTCCTATATGTCACAAACACAAAATTTCTAAGCGCCCATAGGCGTCTTATATGTCACAAATGCAAAATTTCGAAGCGCCCATAGGCGTCCTCCGTGTCACAAACGCAAAATTTCTGAGTGCCTATAGGCGCCCATAGTAGCGAAGGGGTTAATTTTAATTACGAGATTACAGGCTAATTAGCCTGCTGATTCTCGGAACACGGAGACACGGGAGACATTTTGATCCGCTTACCAAGTAAACAATGTACGGTCCCAAAATATGAGCTACGTAGCCGATGATATGGATCAAAGACACACCCTGGGCTCGCACCACGGTCGGCAGCATTTCCGCAGCGTATTGGAAACCGATATTCGCCGCGATATTCACTCCAAGACGAGCCACGATTGCCATGGCGACCGTTGGTGGACCTTGAACAAGTTCAGAAATATGTAAATGCCGGGAACGCTGCATTCCATGCGCGGTGCACGTGCCAGATGCAAGCTTGGACCAATTAAAAATTGGATGTCATCCGGATGCCAGGAATGAGCGGGAATTCTGGAGGAAATTCGGAAAAGCAAAGCTACATCGTCGTTTTTCCGGGCATCTTTTATCCTCGGATTTATGGGAAGCGTGACTCCATGTAGAGAAGTAGAATAGTAATTATAGTAGTAATTCAACTTAATTCAACTCCTTATGTCACCATTTAATAATAGAAAATCGTACATTATAGGAGCATTTAATTTCAGCAAATATGTTTATTCCATTTGCAGTGAAATTATACAAACGTTGGGAGTGTGTTCGAATTTTATTCGTACTATGGTCTGTTAAGTATAATTTTACTCGCGTGACGAAAGTAACTCGTTTTTGTGTGGGAAATACGGTATGGGAAACTAACTAGACTCGTTATTATGGTGCATGGGGTTCATGAAATTGTTGGAGGATATTAAAATGAACTATTTATTCGCGATTTGTAATGGCAGTGGAAATTACAGGGAAAGTCACCTAATCAGAAGATTCTGATTTCAATTTTTTAATTTGGATGAAAGTCTGTGAGTATGTACATTATAATAGGTATCATTGTGAGCAGATGCAATCAGAAATTAAATTTTCAGTGTTCTTTGTAATAGTACAAGTTGCAGTGAAACATTTTATTTTTGACAAAATATGCTCTAAAAATGATTATGATCAGAGCACGAGAAAGTACTGGAACTTCGACGGTCTATTTGATTCCCTTAAAAAGATTCTTTGCCCATATAAAAATTTTTCCATGTAGAACTCATTATGCTCTACACGTGCACAGAGTTTCATTGAAATAAAAATTTTCTGGGTAGATGAATTTCCATGTCACATGCTGATACTTTCTTCACCCACTGTATAGCGTGTCATATTCGAAAAATCAATTAAAGAATTCTGATTCTTCAATTTTTAGAGAAATATCTGCGACGTTAACAGTAAGAGAATAGAACTTGAAACGATTATCAAAAATCGAGGGATAAGATGTTATTTTTTAATCACAAATTGTAACGTTTCGTACATCGTTTCGATACCAGTAAAAGGACATTTATTTCCCAATCTTGAATAGAAATCGACACAGATACTCGAGTAAAATTCAGAGGAATTAGCGATTTTATAATCCCAAGATTTGCCGTTACTTTCTATCGAAATAGATATCTGCACGATTTTATCTGCAGCAAAAACATCCCGCATAATCCCACAACGAGCTTCCGTTTCTCAATTTTTCAAGCTCTTTTAAGCACGTTTGAATCCGCTTTTAAATTCCTAAATCGACGACGATCAATAGAACAGCATATTTTTTCCATCAGCTCATATTCCTCTCCTCTGTAACATCGCACGACGTTTCGACTATCTTGTCGAATAATTTCGATCGACGAGTCATCGATCAAAAGAGGAAAAAAAGGAAAAAAAAAATGAGAGGAAAGAAGAAGGAGAAAAGTACTTACCATTAGGGGTGGCGAGAGCAACAAAGGAGAAAATGCCACAGAGGAACATCGATGCGAAACCCATCCATCGTCTGCCCCATCTGTCGAGGAAGAGGGCGAGTAGAATCGCGGCCGGAAGTTCGGTAAGGGAGGCCAGAGAGAAGGACATGAAAACGTCAGGGTCTAAAAGTTTCATGTTCCAAACGTGGCCGTCGAACACCCACACCATCAGCAGCCTGGAAAAGCCCAGAATCCAGTCACGGATACGTTCCTCAGCTCAGAGAACGTTTATTAATTCCTCGCGAGCACCTTTTCCTGTCTGCCGATGTTAATCGTGCGCTCATGCACAACGAACGGTACTTAACGACCTACATAATATACTCGATACACTCGTTAATATTTATTCCAGTGATTTATATCTGATTTATGCCAATCCTCGTCTATTTTAGCATCGCCTTTGTAGAAATAGAGTAGCACGAATATGATCGGCAGGATTAATTAACGGTATAATCGAGTCTGAGGAACTGAAGGCTGTGGAACTGCTATTTTTGTAAAATGGTGAAGTGTAGAATTTATTATCGTGAAGTACGATTGTTTGTAGAATCGTGGGACCGTAGAATTCAAATCTTTGTGGAACTGTAAAACCGTAAAATTATAATTCTTGTGGAATTGTAGAATTATAGAATTATAATTTTTGTGCAATTGTAGAATCGTAGAATTTCTGTAGGACTGTAGAACCGCGAAATAAAAATTTTTTGTAAAGTTATTAAACTGTAGAATTATAGAATTGGAGGAGTAAAATTTTTTGGGAAATATTTTAAAACTATAGGACCAAAATTTTTTTAAAAATATTATAGAACTGTAGAATAAAAATTTGTGAAGAATTCTAGAACTGTCGAATTATAGAATTGCAGGATTAAAATATTTTTGGAAATATTATACTACCGTGGAATAAAAATTTGCGTAGAATTACGGAAATTTAAAATTATAATTTTTATAGGATTGCATAATACTGAAATTAAAATTCGCGTGAAATTATGGAATAAGAATTTGCGAAGAATTATAGAACGATGAAGTTAAATATTTTTGTAGCAGAACGCATTTTACTTTTGCTACCTGTAACATCGATTTCTTCAAAGCTGGCACGAATTAAACGACAAGAGTTGCTACATAAAACGGCCAGGTTTTTAACTTGTCGATTCGATTCATAATTAAAGGTATAATTAACTCACCAGTAAACTATGAGCATGAGAGTGATACGACTGAGTCGTGGCATCTTGAAGAGATGCAGGACGGTGTACTGATTATGCGACTGATCCTTCTCGTTCTGCATTCTGCAACTTTTTTCAAATTCGTCGAATACCTCCTGCTTCACCTCCTTGCCATTTACTTTCGCGAATTTCTTCAACATCTCGATCGCTTTGTCCACCCTTCCACTAGTGATATACCATCTGCGAAACGCAAAATAAACGTAGAGGAAAATTCGAGATCGATCATAATTCTCATCCTAAACATCGATGATCGAGCAAATTTCTCAGCTCGATCAACTATGATATCACCGAGATGTATTTATTCGGATGTTTTAATAGATCCGTGACGAAGATCGTCGAACTCGTTTCAAACGTGCTAATCATTCTCTTAGCATAGCAAAAAGCGAATCGTTTCATTGAGAAAAAGAAACCGACCTTGAGACGATTTCAGAAAGATCGAGCAATCTTCATCCGTTTTATTTTTTCAAATTAACACGCTTCCCCAGGATCAGATATTCCGATTAGTAAGGGAAAAGATTCTAAGATAAATCTTAATTTCAAACTATGCGAATAAGAATTAAAATACGTTAATTATCGAGATATTAATAGCAACAGAAATTGCATCGCGTCTCTTTGTAATTCGAACATTACCGTGCACTTTCAGGGACGATCCATGGTACTATGAACGCGACCACCATGGGGCACGCGGTGACCATGCTGAGGATTCTCCAGTCCGAGATCCAATAGGCGATCCATGGCAAAATACTCGAGGCTGTCGCGAAATACAGCCCAAACGACATGTTCGCCATCAGAGTTCGATATTTTGGACCAACATACTCGATCACTGAAATCAAAATTCATCATCTTTATCACGTGCCTTATTCGAGCAAAGAGGATCGTGGATTTTTGCCTACTTTATTGTCAAATACCTTGAAAATACGTGTTTTCATTAGTAAATAATTTTTATTTATTTTGTTATAAAGAAGGGACACTGACCTCTCAGATAATTACACATTACGTTCATATCAGAGCATGTCAAATGATCAATTACAGTTTTTCGAGCTAATCCACCATTTAGGAATCAATAATCAAGTGCAGATAAGAGATGAAAGAAAATTAAGAAAAATAGAATGTATAATTTTCGAGTTACCATGGACCTAGTTACTCTAACGCTTAAGCTGAAGCTTCCATGGATACTCAGGCTTCAGCTTACGTATATATAGCACAAAATCAACGCTCTAATCCTTAGCTGGCAACTTGCAGGTGTCGAGGATAAATTGCATCGTGCTCTATTAACTATTAATTAAAAATTCATTCGGCCAAGGTTTCCAAGGTTCCGAAGAATCTCAACTTATTTCTACCTACCTACACGCGTTGCATGACGTTATAGAATTTATAACAATTCGCAATAATCGCGTCGATGAAATTTTGTATTCATTACGGTTCCTCGTGTCATGGTACTCATAGCGTATTCGCCACGTGTAGAGTGTGCTATGGTGAAAATACCGCAAAGCGTTTAATCTCTCGTAGCCTTCGCGACGTATCAAGGTAGTAAAATTGAAGAGTCAAAATCTACATATTTAACGTGACTCGACGTGGCTAATTGAACAGTCATTTCGAAAGGCATACGATATTGTTCCTAAATATTCAAATTTATTGAACGAAGACGCTCAAGAGGAGTTCCTGTATCTGCTTGAAATGCAAGTGTCGGAGTTGCTATTTTAGAATCGGCTATCTCGGTCAATCTTCCTGCCATTTTGACAGAATCTACGACTTCGTGTTAAATTTTTAAAAATAATTTTTTAATTATTTTTTACACGAGAAGCATGTTTTAAGAAAGAAGAAGAGGATTCTTGTTATTTCCGTTTCAGCGTTCAATGACACTCCTCTGATGCAACTTTTTGGATAAGTTTCAGAGAACATACCTGAGGCTCATTAGACTACCAAACGATTCGAAAACGACCGGTTCCAGATTCATTTTTGTTATTTGCCAAAATTAACGATGACATTTATTCAAGCAGAAAATTGTGAATTATAAATTATATTTATCTTCCAGGTGTATCAATTCGAGTATCATCATTCGCGTTTAATATATTCAGTTGGACTTGATATAGCTTTAAAGCTAAGTCGCTAGCTTTACTGTTAACAATTGCTAGCATGATTAACTGATTTTTTATTTTTCATTAAAAATTCCATTTTTTAGATGTCGTGTTCGATCATTTAATGCTGCTCAAAATTTACCTTTCTTCTAGAGTCAGAAATTGTTTATATATAGGTTAGGAAATAATCGAGTGTGAAAGTTTAAATGGGACACCCTATACATAGAATATTTATCTTATTTTTAACCTTCTTAATCTTCACAAATTTCTTCTAAAATTCACGAATTACTAGTTCCCTCAATGATAACCCACGGAAATTCCAGCATCGAGTCTCACATTGTACATTTTCCTGCTTATTGGAATCAACGATGCGATACAGGCTTAAACCTTAGGCTAGAGTTTTATAGGACCTTCCTAGGGTCATTCAGTCTAGTCCCAGAACCGAGGCTGCACAGTAAAGCCACATCCGTTTAGTCTTAAGCCACATACACGTGGGAATGAAAGTTTTCAACGTGGGTGGCGTGTGCATGTAGATCGAGTGATGTTATATGATGTTCATACTAGAGTGTCTTTCGCCAGCAAGGTGTGAGTCCAGGAACACGCTTGAAGATTAAGGGTACGTGGTCCCATGAGACGAGGTTCTTGCGTGTTTGAGGATGAGTTTGGAAGAGGAGAAAATGTGCGAGGTTGAAGCAAGGGAAAAGAAAATGCGAGAAGAGACAATTGGAAAAAGCGAGTATCAAAGTGCACACGTCTGAAAGCTTGAACCCTTTCACGGTACAGCTATAGTCTTATTGCAACTAGATCTCGCGTGTTTCACTTTTCATTTCCCTAACCTCGCCACTAATTCCACTAACACGTGGGATTTCAATCAAAATAATCCCTATACGTGTATATGCACACTGTTTTATACCTGTCACTATCATCACACGCGTGATTCCACTGACGTTCTCGAACGAGGTCAACCTAGAATCGCTGAAGCGTTCTCATCGACGCTTCCTCGTCTCGATAATCTCTTTCCTCACTCGTAACCTGCCAATGACTCACCTATGATGAAAAGCACGTTGAAGCAGTTGTCAAACGACGTGCCGACCACCAATCTGGCCAAGCAGAAGCTCCAGAAGCTGTTGCAGAACGCGGTGCCGACAGATGCAACGAAGCCGACGGTGTTGCACGCGATCAACGCTGGAATTCTGCCATAATGGTCAGCTATGTAGCCGAATATCAAGCCCCCGAGCATGCTGCCCACGAAGAAGGCCGACTGGGCTGCTGAGCTGAGGAACGTGTTGTCGCAGACCCATTCCAGCTGCAACAGAAACAGAGGATGCATTACGCTTGAGCCAGTTACGTCTGATGGAAAAATATGGCGAGGCTGCGAGGATGACGGAGGATAAAGGGAATGACGTTGAACGGAGGAACGAATGGTTTGCATATTTCCTGGACGCGACGGGGTCGGGGAATTCCAGTGGTAGAGGAGCCTCGAAGTATTTATTGATAATGGCAGTGGTAATGAAATAATTGAAACTCAATGAGATTTTAAGTTTGGGAACTATGACAAGAACGAGGGTGACAGGAATTTTATACCACTCTTCCACGTTTTGTCTAATGGACAATTATAGTCTAAATGGAATTAATTAATGGGAATTTTCGAAGAATTTTTTATAGTTTCTAGTTAGTCGAGATGATTGTGGTGTAAAATAAAAATTGCAATTGTCGCGAATGTAATTCAGTAGTAGTAAATTTTACAGCTGTTAGGTTAATGGGATTTATTTAATTTAGTATCATTTTCGTTTGTTATCTTCGTGAAATATGTTCTTCGATGTCTTGCTATAATAGCAGTTATTATAGCGAGTTAATTAGTTTATTGTCGAATTTTCAATTTCGGAAGTCTCCAATTTTTTAAATATTTATTAAATTCAATTTATTAAATGTTAAGTGTTTTGCACGGTTTCTCTTCCAGGGTAATTACTTCGTAGGTAATTTGCAATGCAGGAAATTTCGACCTGTTGCACTTTCGTCTCAAAATTAGTAGATAATACGTCATGATCGTTGCAAGCGTATTTCTCGTTAAGGATAAACGAGTTTAATTTTGCGTTCTGCTTTAAACGAGCTCTGTCAAGAAGCAGCCGGCGCAATAAGTAATTACACCTACGTCCAAGTTTACGATCAACAAGGACATTTTTTTTTAATAACTCCACTCTTGTAATCAGCAGCTTTGCGAAAGGCTGTGAACATTCATCGAATGTTCCTTATCGGGAATTATTTAAAAAATTTCCCGATTTCCCCGATATTTAATCACATTTCTTCGACTTGGCGAAATGTCGATCAACTATGGCACTTGGACTCGGCAGAGAAATTCCGATCTATTTCATTCGAGTGCTATATAATTAGGCAACGAGAATTA
Organism: Eufriesea mexicana; assembly: GCF_001483705.2. Classification (NCBI taxonomy): domain Eukaryota; kingdom Metazoa; phylum Arthropoda; class Insecta; order Hymenoptera; family Apidae; genus Eufriesea; species Eufriesea mexicana. Next base: position 47,544 of record NW_016909745.1, read on the forward strand.
CACGCGAGAAGAGTGCACTTTCACGAGAAAGTTCAAGTAAGCAATGATTATTTTCCGATTATCGAAATTCGACTTTCGAGTCACCCGGTATGCGAGGAACATAATTGTCCCATAAAAACTCACCTCCACAGCTATGGATTTGTACGGTATCACCGTGTGATTGAAGCTCCAGCCGTATTGACACGGTTTGATTGGCCAGGATGGATCTGCCGACCTGATACCTTGCTCCATTATTTCGGTATAGTTCACATCGTACATGTTGCATCGCGAAAACGCAGTCGCACCCTCCATCTTCAACTCCTCCGACGATGCTGCAGGTATCGATATCGCGATCCTGAGTAGGGAAAAAGGAGACGCCATTTTATTGGTTATTCTAATAGACCAACTTAGCCGAAGGGATGAGAGGAACGCTGGTAAACTAATTATTCATATATATTTCGGAGTACGATAATTTCACCCAATTGCATTTCGCGTTCAAATAGAAATAATTCTTGTGTCATATCTTTTAAATTATTAGATCGTGTTTTAAATTTTTATATACAAGTACAGGAATAATAATTTAATAATAAATATCGTTTAATACGTGTAGTAGGATTTTTGTCGATCAACGCATTAACGAAATATCGCATTGGTCCAATTATCATTTATCAGTACATTTATCAGGACACGTGTTCGAATGTGCTAAATGTCAAGATTTTAGTAGATAGATCGTGACATATCTTTAAGAAAAATAGTCGATTATATGTACAATTAAGTGGGCCATGTTATATACCATTTACTTAAATATATTATTCTGATTATTATATATATTATAAAAATCTCAAATAAAAAGATAAGACAGCAAGGAAAATTCCTATTCAAATAAGTATAATTGCTATCTAAACAAAATTCCATCTTTCCTGTAAATTAAAAAGGCTTAAGAAACAAACTCGCAATTAGCCAAACTTCGATGAAGAAAAGAAGAGAGAAGGGAGGAGAAAAAAGTAAAATAAAAATAAAAAAGTAAAATAAAAATAAGAAAGTAAACCGAGGAGAAAGCAATGAAGACAACACACGGAGACACCAAAAATGGTCCTCACCTTCAAAGAGAAAAGACAAAAAGAAAGGAGGAAAAATGTTAAGAAAGGTGAAAATAAATGGAAAGGTGAAGCTTGGAAGATCGCATGACCCGAGTGCATGTACATCGCAGACATTCCGATCGCGTTCGGATTTAATTGCCGATCATGGCACGTTTCGGTGCGTCTATTCCCAGAGAAAGAATGAGAGGCGAGGAACGAGAAAGAATCGGCTGGTCGGCCAGTTCGCGGAACGTGGACGTCTAGAATCTGCCGGAGGTCGTCGACCAAACTGGTTTCCGGCGTGCCCTCGGAGGCTAGGAAATCACCGGCGTACACGCGTTCTTTCGACTCGCCGGTGATTCAATGGAAAATACATGCGCGTACGGTTTTCCTTGTTGACGCGTCTCGGAGAACCAGATTCCGCGCGTCACGACCACGAAGCCGATATAATTGCGTGGAATCGGGCCATGCGGTCGTCTCGATTATCTATGCGGCTGAAGACAGAGGGGATAGACGAGAGGTTTGATTCGGAGGTACGTTTATCAGAGGTAGACGACGATTTTGATCCGTTTAATAACTAGACTTTTCATGCAAATATTATGGCTGGATGCAACAAAGTGTCGCGACGCGATACGTTATCACGGACAGGAAATGGAAATCTCCGAGTGGAAGATTCTGCCGTCGAGGATATTTATTGTCACCTGCTCGGAAAACAAAGTAAGTTTCGGGAAGGCTGGTTTGATTCACGTGCCGCGCTAGACTAAATCAGGTATATCGTGGATGGTATGCAGATGCGTGTGTGTATACGCGTCTCGCGGTCGATGGTTATAATTAACCACGGTATGAAATCTTTAACGATAATGCGTACTGATTTCCTATAAATCGCACCGGTTATCGCGCTCGATGCAAGGTAAAATGACTATTACGTAGTAGGGTGTGCGATATCGCGCAATCGCGGTAATTTTTTCGCGAGCAAACGAGGTTGACAATGGCAAGTTTGAATTAATCATTCTTTTCCACTTTCGAGCCCTCGAATTATCGGATTTTTTCGCTTTTAAAGGTCGGTGCTTTGGGATTTCGAAAGCTTGGGATTTTAGTTTTGGAATTTTGCTGCGAATTTTCAAATTTATGGATTCCCCAATTTCTGAATTTTGTAATATTCGGATTCCCGAATTTCCGAATTTTCAAATTTTTGAATTCCCATATTTCTGAAATGTCTTGTATTCGGATTCCCCAATTTCCGATTTTCAAATATTCGGATTCCCGAATTTTCGAATTTTCAAATATTCGAATTCCCATAGTTCTGAAATGTCAAGTATTCGGATTCCCCAGTTTCCGATTTTCAAATATTCGGATTCCCGAATTTTCGAATTTTCAAATATTCGAATTCCCATAGTTCTAAAATGTCAAAAATTCGGATTCTTGAATTTCCGAATTTCCGAATTTTCAGGTTATCGAAGCTTTTAAGTCGAAAGTTCCAAGCTCTGAAATTTTCAAACGTTCGAAACGGTATCACGATATTCCCGTACCGCAATTCTTTCGTATTTCCAAACACGTAACCGAATAACAACCGAGCGTTCAATAATTCAGCGATCGAACGGAATCGAATTCGTAATGTAAATTTCACTCACTTTTCTTCGTCCGTGAGGTCCCAATGGCTGAGTTCTGGCACGGTGCACCAGTGTTCGGCGGGCAGCAGCGTGATGAAGAATTGCGTGAAGTAGAGGAACGCGTAGACGAAGGTGAAGGGCAGGAGCACGACGAAGAGCAACCATTGGTAGCGACCGGCCTCGCCGACGTACGGTAGGATGTCGTCGAAGGTCTCGATCTTCGGACGATCGCCCTCCTCGGCTTTCACGGACTCCACCATCACTGTCATTATCTCGATCTCTGCGAATCAAACATCCACGATTACTCAACTCGAGTTACCTGTTACGGGGAAACCGAGTTCAAGGCGAACCTTCCTTCGCTTAATCCTCACCACCTTGCAATCGACGAAGCCTAGCTATCATCTACCAACTCGGTCAACTTTCTTCCATTAAATTCCACCTCGTGTCCCCATTGACCCTATTATGAGATATCATAATCGCTAATAAGTTCTATGCATCAAAATAGAGGAACACGAGTATAATCATGAAACACGTCAGATAAAATTTAAACTGATAACTCTGCTCACCTAGATCCGTCACCAGATACAGAAAATGAATCAAAATCGTCGTTTAACGAATTCATTCGACGACAGTATGTTACACCTCTAACATAATTAACTCGGACCCCATAAATATTCATCTGAAAGCCACCGTGCTCTCAGCTGAATTATTAAAATTAAACAATTGCGTTTATAAATTTAGAAAGTTACACGATAGTATCATTCCACGATCATTAATTATTCGTTTCCATATCGCTATTTCCACTTCACTTCATACCAATATTATCATGCATCTTTTCTCATTATTGTACGCTAGTGTATATTAATATTCCACGTTTATCTCCCATGTCGACAATAGGTGAAGTAGCAATTAATGATAAAAGTGATAAAATTAATGATAAAATAATGGACGAGAGCAACCGGGTAAAGGTCGCGAATTGAAACGAATATTTACGAGAGCCAGTGGAGCTTGGCTATGCCACCGATACTACGATACTACCGATAATCTCGAGAAGCAGCATACTCGCGTCGGTCCTTTGTTCTCCAAAGTCGACCATCTTCCTTTTATCGGGCGGAAGGAGATGGGCGAGCTTGTTAGCGAAGCCGAGACGAAGATGGAACCTTCGGGTCTGTTGAAAGGACGGAAATGCGATTATAGTGAGTGCATATTTCGCGTTACTTTTTCCTCCTTCGGCTCGATACGATCGCGAGTAAAGGAGCGGATTTTCAAGGTGAGCCAGGCCTATTGTTGATGAAGCTGGAAAAAGCGATCTGAATTCTGCAATTTGCTGCACAGCGAGAAAAAATATGACGGATTGCTGGTCATTGTTGCAAGGTTATTGTAAAACGCAGGATAATATCGAAGGTTTATTGCAGTCACTTACATGCTACATTATACGTTCTAGGTAACCTGTCTCCTTAAACGCTTCGTTTCTTATTGCCCCCTTTTTTCGTAAATTTGGGGTGCCGGATTTTTTGAGATTCCCTGAAGTTTTTTGAGAGTCTTTGTGGTTTTCCGAGTTGGAAAAGGTAGAAGATAGAAATATCGGTTTGAGAGAGAGGTCGTAGAATAAAGAGCATGAAATATACCGTGCGAGGTATGCGGGTGGTAATTAACGTCAAAGGAAATTCATTTGAATGACGAAGTATCACACCTCGAGTTCCAGTTTATGTCGATATATTGGTAGTGGACTGTATTGGTGTCGTGTTTCGAGAGATTGTTTGGAGACAAGGAGAAACAACGTTGGAGATAATTTCAAGGATTTTTTCGAATTCGAATATTCTTTGTTTCGAGCTTATCTTTGAAATTTAGATGTTAATCGAGTTTGATAAAATTAAAATTGAAATATTATCCGAGAGAAGTTGTCGAGAAAAATTGGACGAAGTTAGTCCAAGGTTAATTTTTGTTTACCTTACGTGATTAGTGATTAACGTGGAAAGTAATTCACTGAGATGATAAAGTATCACGTCCCGAGTTCTAGTTTATCTTCGTATCTGGCACAGTGTACCTGGAGTGTACTCGTTAGGTATATTTTTCAAAGGAATTTTCGTTTAGATGAAATCCCGAAATTGGGATAATTTTGGTAATTTTTTCAAACTTGGATATTGTCTGTTTTGGATCACTTGTTAAAATTCAAATGTCATCATAGTTTATTCTGTTATTCGAATTCGAATTATCCGATTAAAATTATCGAGAATAATTTAATAGCGTCAACTAATTCCTTATTCATGTGGTTAGTAATTAACGTCAAAATTAACTCGTTTGTGAGATAAAATTACTATGGCCTGTTATCTTACACGGTACTAAACTAGTTGTCTTATTTTGCAAGAGATTGTTCGTTTGCAAATAAGACAACATAATTCTAGGATAATTTTTATAATTTATTTAAATTCAAATATCAGTTGATTTACGTCTATCATTAAAATTGGAATACTATAGAATTTCAAATGTTATTCAATTTTATCTACTATTAAAATTCAAATATCATTCAATTATACGAATTAAAATATTCAATTCTGGTCTAGTATTAAAATTTTGAATATTATTTAATTTAGTTCCATTATACGAATTAAAATATTATTCCATGTTGATCTGTTATTACAATTCGTATATTATTCAAACCGATTCCGTTAATTTAAATTGAAATGTTATTGAAGAAAAATTCTCGATAAAGATTTGACACCGTTAACTGATTTTTTACTTCTCACTGCACGAAGGTCGACGCCACGAACATCGAATCAAGAACCACCGTCTCCAGAAACGCCTCTTTCCATAATTGAGTCCTTAATTCGCCGCCAATTAAACGCTTTGTCCTACCACCTTCGTCCTCTAACAAATCTTTTTATCCCCAAAGAGAAATCCCCTTTTGCACGCTCGTTTTTCGTCCATCCTACAACACGATACGATATTTACACCGTGCAATTTAACCGATTGAAATCTTGCAAATCACTTAGACGTTAGAGATACAAAGGTCGACGAATATTAAACCATTCCCTCGAATTATTAAACATATTTCCACTCATTATTTCCGTTATATTATTTGACAGAATCACTTGCAGAAGGTTCAATTCTTTGCGAAAAATAAAAATAGCAATTTTTCCAGGTACTATTTTTATTTTATAACCAATTGAAATTTCAATCTCGTAAATCACTTAGACGTCAGGTACGAAGATCAACGAATGTTAAATCATTTGTTCGAGTGTTTAAAAATATTTCCATTCCACGTTTGCGTTATGCTATTTAATTAACAGGATTCTTGGAGAACGTTGGAGATGTCACCTTCGATTCCTCGCGAGATCTCTCAGGTTTCGTTGAATCGCGATCGAGTAATCGGCAAGGGAGAACACGTGTAAAACACAGGACGAACTAATATAAGTGTTTCATAAGTCGAGATGCTTATTTATTACGGTTACGTGTAATTAATGATCGCTGCGAATACCACGGGACTTGCGCAGATAAAAAAGAGCAGTAATGGCGGGAGAACCGGAAGCGACGAGTCCGTGACATAACTGCTATTTTCTACGGGCTCGGTGAAATTTGCATAAAGTATTTCGCGGATACCATGACTGGTTTGAATCGCAGCGTGCAACGGAAAGTCGATAGATACGAGAGGAGAATCTCGGCGGAACGGATCGATGGAATAAAGGATCGATCGATCGATGTCGAGAACGATGACTGCGTCCAATGACGAGTAATTCATGACGGTTATTTCTGAATTAGGAATTCACAGGCGTTTAAGATGCGAGATAAGAAAGATACATTTAAAAGTGGTGGATTCGTGTGGACATAAAGTCAGCTGTGAGAAACTTATCCAATGACAGATAAAGTATTGTATTTAATGGAGCGATCATGTGAAAAATGTTATTCTGAATTTACGACTTTGAGATCAGTCTTGAACCTTGGAGTTTTCGAATTTCCATGTTTTTCAATTTTAAAGCCTTCGAATTTTCATAATTTTAAATATTCAATTCCCTGGATTCTCGTATTTTTAAATATTCAATTCTTCGAATTCTCGTATCTTTAAATTTTCAACCCTACGAATTTTCGTAATTTTAAATATTCGAATCTTCGAATTTTCATATTTTTAAACATTCCAATCTTCGAGTACCCATGTATTTAAATTTTCCAAAACCGGAAATTAGCGGAGAGAAAAAAGAAGGTAAAAAATGGTGTAGGTGGAATATAGAATTCTTTTTTTTTTTTTTTTTTAAATAGGTTCCCATATTACCTGTGAGAATGAAAAAAATGTTTAAAAGCTGATTGTACTTAAATATGCATTTTATCTGCGGCAAAAGAGGAAGAAAAAACTATATGCAAAGTAAACGCACTTTAAATAACTGCTCGATCATAATAGATTTTTATCACTATGCAGTAATTGCCTGAGTTGAAGCATACATTTTTACTCGTGCAAACGGCACGACAATAAAAATACATTTCCTTCGATAAAAAGGAATACCAAGTAAACATGTTTGAATCTATCAACTAGTCATTTCTGATGTATTCCCTCCGTAGAGCAATGATCAATCGAGTTGTTGTTCATTTCCGGATCGCATGCGAGAATAATAAGAACGCATTTTTGTCGCGATCGTTAATATTAAATTACCAACTCGATTAATGCAAATTTTTTTAGAAAATAAATATATTTATCAAATTAAAATACCATTTACGAGATGTCATCGATTATAAGAATTATACCTAATCGAAATACGCGAAACATTGATGCTTTCGATAAAGAGATCGATAGATCTATGGATCGTTTAAAGAATCGCGAAAGTGGAGGACTCTTCACACGATTTACACGATTTTTGTTTATGGACCCTTTTTCACAAACGCTTTCGATTTTACTGGAATCCTGCAAAAAATCGACAAGGAAAAATTTCGAAATCCGAAGTTGAAAATGACTCTCGTCAAGAAATATGGGAATTCGAAGGAAATGGAATCTCCTAGACGAAGGCGACCTATTTTCGATTACCGATCACCGGATAAAAGACGAAAAATCGCAAATCGATATGTAGCTAAGATCACGAGAATTGTCTAAGTCGCAAATATCTCAGTACTTCAAGTACATTAGAAACTAAAAATTAAATTACGACAAACTCTCGAACTCCCTCCAATTTCGTTCAATTTCTCGCCATTTTCTAAAAATAATTTACCAACGAATGCAACCCAAATTAAAAGTGAACTTCAGATTTTTGCAAATCTGAATTGCAAATTCTTTATCATGACAATCTCCCTATTTTTCACTTCGATACTCTACTCTCAAACTTCTCACTCGAACCACTTTCCTATAGATCCGTATACATCCAGTGTGCCAAGAATCGATCCGAGAAATACCGATTGGAAAATCGAAGGTCGCGGGAACGGAACAGATTTTGCAGATCGAACGCGATCCATAACTTATCCGCAAGTAGAGCAATTAATCTCGTCATAACTCGGAACGGTCGGTTGGAACGATTTAAGGACGATCGCTATCGATCGATCGCTTCCGTTCCACCTCGCGAACGACAGTGGTGTGTTGCTGGTAACCGGTTACAAGAAAGTGCGGACCTTGAACAGCTTTTATATCCCAGAAGAGGTAATTAGCAAGTGCGGCTAGCACAGTTACATGATTTTGCATACGTGATACCTCTCGGCAGGCCAGTTTCCTCGCCCTCGAACCGATCAGGGAAAGCGATCGTAATGGTGATCGCGATCTCGCCATTGAAATTCATCGATGCACGCGAGATGTCGGCGACAGGAGTTTCGATTCCGCGGAATTCGCACGAACCACGGGCAATAACGCGAAGTGGAACGATCGGTTTCACCTCTAACCAGTCCACCTCGAAGTCACCCGTTGGAGAGGTCGCGCCTCTTTCTCCTCCGAGAGAAAATTCAGCAACGATACGATATCAGAGAAAGAAAGTCCGCGAGCCTGGAATCGCTTAAATCCCCAACGATATCGGAATAACCGGTCCATCTCTTACCGATCCCAGGTATATTTCTCGAGTCTAACCTCGATACTCGAGCAAGCGTCTATTCGGCAACTTGGGAGACTCTTCTCAGAAGTCTATCGTTTCTCGCACGAAAGCGACACAGAACGGAGCCAAGGGAGAAACAAAGTCTCTACTGGTTGCTGTCAGGTGACGTTCACCTATTCTTCGTGGACCAGTCCAGGTTCCAGAGCCGGAGACTTATTATTATTCAGCGGAGAAGCTTCCTCCGATCTATCAAGACGATCGAGGCTACCCGCATCATCCTCTTACCTTCTTCTCGGTCTTCTCAACGATAAATGCGAAACGAATACGACGATACACCTGATACACATCGATCCAAACTATAGCGTTTACCTTCTCTTCCGAACTTGGCACCACTTGCTATCACAGATCTTGGTCCAGGCTCGTGCAAATTTCCGGAGGGCACTAAAATCGAGCTGCCTACTCTCGGAGACTGCCAATGGATTTCACGACTCCTCTTCTTCTTCTTCTTCTTCTTTTTCTTCTAGTTCTCTGTCTTCTTCTTATCTCACACTGTTCTCAGAAATATAAGGAACGATTTGACCGCAGATCGCAACGACTCCCGTGATCACTTCTTCTTTTTCTTCTAGTTCTCTGTCTTCTTCTTCTCTCACACTGTTCTCAGAAATATAAGGAACGATTTGACCGCAGATCGCAACGACTCCCGTGATCCCAATATCCCGGGACACGTGCTCGATCTCGATCGTGACAGTGATCTTGGCCGACGTGTGCACGAGATCAACGATTTTTCGGGCGCCGCGCTACATCGTCGTTTAAAAGGGGGCACGCACGGACTGTACGCCGCGTGGACAATTAGTGGGGCTTTATAGCGCGTGCAGACGAAAGCGATGCCCCACCAGCGGCGTCGCGCGGCCATTGGACGATGCCTTTGGGCCCCGTGGATCGTCGTGACGTCACTGGAGAACTCCGTGAACGGGGGATTTCGCGGCTCTGATGCCGTTCCTCCCGTTTCCTCGCCGGTCGGGTTTTCTCATGACTCGTTCCTCTTCCTTCTTCTTCTACTTCTCTGCCTCTCTCTTTCTATTCTTGTCCCTCTCTCTCGCTTTGTCTCCTCTTTCCAGGTAAGTTCTCGCGACAGGGAAGCGAGACACGACGATGTTGTTGACGAGCAGGTGAGTGTACCCGGAGGATACTGCGTCTGGTGTCTGGTGAAGGATTAGTCGCGTGGCTGATGAGTTTCAGCTTGCGATGGGTTAGAACGTTGATGGCGATTCGGGTGGATTGTTATGACAGTTGTTAACTGAGTGAATGTCCTGCTCTTGGAATATAACAGATAGTCCTTACGTAACAGCAAAGTGGTTTTACATTGTGTGTTATTCATTTGGTGTTTGGTTAGTAGCTTTCTTTTGGGGGAACTAAGAGTCAAGTTTTAAAACAAGTGTGTGGGTGATATGGAATTTCTATATTTTTGAATATCTTCTTCCATTGGTGGACTAATTTGTAATTTTGTTACATCTAAATTAGGATTCTTTTGGTTGATGGATATTGTGGTATTGGATTCGTTTGGTGTTTGGTTACAGGATCCTTTCTGGAGGAATAAAATAGATGTCTGAGCGGCGCAGAATTTTTATATTTTTCTATCTTTCTAACAAAAATCGTCCTGTGAGGCGATAAAGGATTCTTTACCGAGGATCGAAACTCCGGCTGTTGTTGCTTTATCAAGATCGGGGAAGTTCGTACTACTTAAATTTGTATTTCTGGTTACTTCCAGGTCACCGGTTTCCACGGTAATATTTTGATACCGAGTTGTTAAGCACGTGTTTCTAGAAAATCGAAATCGAGAAATTCCAAATGACTCAGTAATTTTCACACTTGGCGCCACGCCGAATTCGTTTCAGAGGTATGTAAATGAAGGCACCGACTATCGTGTGAACCAAACGTTGTTTGTCGAAGCGTAAGTTAATCGTTCATTATCTTAGATGGCTGTCTGAAAGTTTCCAGAAGTCGAACGAAACGACACGACTCGAAATAGTTGCTCTATTATCGCGTCGAACGATTTCGATCTCGAATGGAATTAAGCTATCGAACGAGCGCTGATACGAAGATCGATCTAAGCGATGATCGATGAGCGATATCGGCTAGCTTGCCTGTTAAATCAAGTTTAAATCAAGTTTTCTTTATTAAAAGGACACGGGTGCAATAGAAATGGAGACAAGCTGACGAACGTGAAGAAACAAAAAGAAGAGGAAGAACGATCGACGTTTCGTTGTTCGAGGAAAAGGAAACAAACGCAGACGAAGCTTGGATCTCGATAACGACGGGTTCGATCAACGATTAGATAATCAACCCACGTGCGATAAAATTTTAACAAGGCTAATTGGAAAATTTCGCCGCCACGCGCGAATTACAATGGAGCCATTTCGATCATAATTTGCACGGCTCGCCTAATCGTCGCGATTATCCAACCGGCAATTTCATTTTTATCATTTTCCCAACCGTCTCGTAATTTGCCGATCCTCGACTCGTACTATTCCGTCTCTTTTTCGCAATTCTCCGTTTTTCCTCTCGCGCAAATTTCTTTGCATACCTCTCAACGCAAATCAACCGTTCAGTGAACTCAACTGCGTTCCAATACGTTTCCTCTGCATGGCAAACGCGAAGGATCCTTCGTATCTTTGCCGATGACAAATAAATCCATGGAGCATTGAATAAAATTGAAGCTTTTTCCATATTTGCCTCGCTATAAACGTTTCTCGGAATCTTATATAGCAAACGCGTAGTGGAATCCATACTACGAACGTTCCTCGGTTTTTACAACCACCTGCGCGCAGGATCAGCGCAACAAGTGCTGTTTCTAGTTCCAAAAGGTACCAACGGTTCTTCCATTTTCTCGATTATCGAGAAAGAAAATTGCAGTTTCCGTTCTATTCCCGGTACTTGGGACAAAGGGCAACCCCTGTTTATGGCTCGAAGTGAATTCCTCCGCTGAGTAATCGCGAAATCAGTTAGCGAAATTACAGATACGGAGACGCGGGAATTCCGGCAACAGTGACACGTATGTACTTCAGAAACTTGATACCCTTGAATGAAAGAGAATTACAGGTTGCGCACGCGACCGCGAGATCGCTTTGTCCGCGTCTATCGCAGTTACGTAATCGCGTGTCGCGCAATGCAACGCTGTTCAAATTTCCCGCGCGCGCCGCCATGTCGAAAAATCGTTTAAATCGCTGCGCGATGGGATCGGTGTGGAATCTTGGGTTATATCGCTTCGCGAACTACGAAAGAGTTGACAGTAGGTGCAAAAACGATGACGTTGGTCGATTTATCGATATTCATGAGTTTTAATACGAGTCGTTCGACGTAAGAGGAAATTCGCAGCAGAGGAATCCCCTTGCGAGCGGTTCGAACCGGAGGTTAAAGCCTGGTTAATGCGCGAGATGCCACCTTTTGTCGCAGACAAAGAAAAATACGAATGTCTGTAAATTATCTCTGATTTTTGAGGTAGTGGGATTAATCAATGAAGGTATTGTTAATTTTAGCCGAGATTATTTATATCGTCTTGTTTCTCGCGTTTATTCAGCGTACTTTGTGATATGATAGTGATCACAGCGGGCAAATAGCGATCGTTATCGATTATTTTTCGGGATCACGTGTGTTTTCGACTTCGATTTTGTTTTTTCTTTTGCCTCTTTATTTTATGGATTTTTCATGTATCGCGAAGATAATGGTTTATTCTCTTCCGGTTTTTCTTCTTTTTTTCGTGGGTTCTTTTCTCGTCGATAGTTGAGGATATAATTAACAGGATTCATAAATTCTTATTCAGCCGCATTCTTATTCAGCGGCGAGTTTTTTTGCAGGGCTTTATAAAGGCGTTATGAAAGTGTGCATTGTTATTTTCACGGAAGACAATAATGTTCCTTTAATTACTCGATCGACGGGATGATTATTGGCATTGGTATTCAGGGTCGCGAATTCTACGCTGCGAATTTATAGATATTCTTGATACCGTTACAGCTTGTATCAAATTCGATGTAGTTTTCTCCGATCAAGCTAATTAAAATCGTTCAATAATAAGTAATTTAATTACAACGAAATAATTCCAGTGTCGGAATCTCCAAATGCTTCGGTTCGCAAAAGTTAAATTACACCCAACAAATTTTATATAAAATCGTATAAATATTATTTTGCTTGATTATAAATTATACACTCGCTTGGTGAATTAGTATCACACAACTGAAAATCGCACTTGCATATAGATTATTAGGAAATTTTAAATAGAAACGCGAAATAGAAACCAAGAATCACTGGAAAATAAATGAAGAAAAGAGCACCAAATAATAAGCGACAAATGTATAATTGTACATATAATGGCGACCAGATTATAGTTATCGACGAAAGAATTCGTTGTCACCGATTTCTAATCCCACTATTGTATCTCCACAACGGTGACACGAAAATACTATTAATTGTTATTCAGGCGAGTTATTGTTTTTAAAAGGAGACTCGAAATAGCGCGAAAATAAACGTGAAAGCCGGCTGAGGGACCCGGAGGATTCCAATATGGCCGCCGAGGAAGTGCAGGCGGCACCAAGCTCGTGGAAAAATACTACAAAGATTATACTACAAAATTCTTTTCGACGATTGCACCGGTAACCGAGTGTCATTGCTGTGTCACGATAATGCATTGATAATGAAATATCTGCCGGTATTTGCCCGCATTTCGCACAGAGTTGAGCGTTCGTTGCATCGCCGTGTCATCGGTACTTGTTCGCCGGATCACGGTAAAGCAAACGAAAACATTTGCATTCGTAATTGCTGCCATAAAGCTTCGCCTCTCACCGGTTCCCTTATCAGCGCTGTGTGTGAAGCGTGACGAAAAATACAGATTTTCAGGTGCGATTCGCGGAAATTAATAACAGGAGATCCGCCGAGGAATCCGAGTTCGTCGCTTTCAGAGTTTACCGAACGATAAATAACGAATGAATAAAGAAAAGTAAGGAAGCTGATGTGCAATATATCGGAATTAACGAGCGTCGTAGAAAAATTGATATATACGCTGATTTTTGAGTTTATCGGACGATAGACGCCGAGATATCTGGAATGAGACAGCGGAGAATGCTTATTTGTGATCGGGAACCGGGGTCAGGCAGATAGTACAGTGGATTGGTACTTGATATATAGAGTGGATTGATTTCGAATAATAAAATTGTCAGGAAGGTGAGAAGCGGGCAAGCTCGATTTGTCGAGGATTATTTAGAATCTCGAGGAACATGGCGAGGAGAAGAGGCAATATTTAAATTTAGATAACGGGAGTAAATAAAGTCAAGTTTATGTAAATCTTGGGACATTAAGAAGTGAATTATTACGAACATTACTGTATTATTCAGCAGATATGTTCGAATGATTATGTCGATAATAATTCGAACAGTATATTAAACTCGAAATTTCTTTAGCTAAGAAAAATTTTTAATTATTATTCAGAAATTGTATGTTACATTTGAAATTTATTTCTCGCAGAAGAATCGCGATCCTTTGCAGAAAAATGTTAAGCAACCTTCGTAACCTACCCAAGTAACGTGAAATTAATTAAGAAAAATTATAATCTTAATTGAATTTTGAAATATTGGGTATATTTTTAAATTTATTCCCTTCAGAACAATTGCTATTCTTCGCAAAAAGCTGTTGACCAACCATCGAAATGTAAGACTGACAATGAAAAATCCTACGGTAATTCATTACTCGGTTATCTAAATAAATATAGTAAATTTGAGACTTATTTTCCTCGGAACAATCACCATTCTCGGCAAAAAGATATCGATCAGCTATAAAATATCGTAATAGGGGAACGAAACGATTGTGTCTGGATAAAATAATATTTCTTACAACTCGACAGATCTCCAGTGTTTGTTCTCCCGTTCACTATACCATAGACATGTACCATAGACTTTGCAACTCCGTGACAGTGTCTTTAGCCACTTCCCTATCGCTGTATGCGATCGAAACCCTTTTACCACAGGTGGTTCTGAAACTTTCATTTACAATTAACACGATTAACACGTTGATGACTATGGGAATTCCTCATGATTAACAACTAAAGCATTAATTATAAGGATTAAATTAATTTGACGAATATTATTGTACACGAGGGCCTTTAGCTTTAGTTTAATTTCAGCATGATTCGAGAAGCTGTGATACACACAAGCACATATTGATGTATTATCCATGAATTAAAATAATTTCCAATATTATCTGGCTCGTTTAACGTTCGTAAATATATATTGATTATCGAGAAACATGATATGTGGACAGGTTAATTAAACAAAGTTATCGGTAAAATTTTTAGTATCTTTAATATTATTTTTACGATATGAAGAATTAGATTGTAAAATTTTTAATAAGATTTCTTTTATGTTTATTTATTTTACGAATGAAGAATCGTTTAGTGCAATGGTTCTCAACCTGTGGTAGTATAATTGGCAGTGCATTGAGTATTTTCGCTGATCCAAATTCTGCCAATCTAGAAAATTGTATTAGAAAAATTTGTTTAATTCCAGCCTAACCCAAGGCAATATTTTATTAATAATTATCACTGAGTCGTTGAAAATGAGAGATATTTCATTAATAACCACTATGATACGATATATTAATTAGTTAAAATTCATTTTGGTTTCAGATACTTCTTATCGATGGATTTTTTATTCGTGGCCCTACGGACTTTTCAAAATTGCACTTCTGGAATTTGACACTGCTGATTTAGATGAATGATGGTATAATGCGAGATGACAGCTGAAGCGACATAATAAAGCCGGAGTTAAGACAGCACGTGTCCGCGAAAAAAGTCGAAAGATCGCACGTGCACGCGGGTTTCATAATCTCGATTCGATTCCGGCTGAAAGACGGCGACCTTCTTTTTTATTTATGAATAAAAGAAGCAGTTCTTACGCTATGCCAGCGCGAACAGCGTTACAACATTCCCACGGACGCGTGCAACACATTCGTAACACGTGTTTCCATCTCGTGTTTGTAGATCCTATTTAATGTTTCGACGAGTGGATCAAAGGATCGTAGGGAAAATGGTTCCTTTCATAAGTCGTGCTAGCGATTATGGTTTTGTATTTTTGCAGCGAGGTATGTATTGTACATTGTTCTTTTATTTTGGATCGGGACAGGCTTTGCTGGAAATTTGCAGAGATGTATAGAGATCGGAGGATTTTTGTAGAAATTGGAGGATAAAGTTGAGAGTGGAAGTTGAAGAGATTAAATAAATAAAAATTTGAGGATAAAATTGAGAATAAAAGTTAAAGAAATTAATAAAATAAAAATTGAAGGCTAAGGTTGAAAATGGAAATTGAAGTAGATAAAGATGGCAATAAAAAAAGGAAGAAATTTAAGAATTGAAAGAAATTGAAGAAATTAACGAAAGTAAAAATTGAAGAACGAAGTTTACGATGAAAGTAAAAGAAATTAACGAAGTAAAAATTAAAGGATGAAATAGAAAATGAAAAATGAAAAAATTAATGAAATAAGTGAAAATTGAAGGAGATGAGGATGGGAATAAAGGACGAAGAAATTCGAGAATTAAATAAAATCGAAAGTAAGTAAAACGTTTAAAGGCTCGAACAAAGGTTGAAGAAGCCAAGATTAAGATTTGCATAAATTAAAAAATCAAACATACTATGAAGTTGCACATCACATAAGTGGTGGAGTACAATAATTGTTAATTAACAAAGTAAATCTTACAGACAAAACTGACAGAAACTATGACATGTCCATAGAAATTGCTGCATTTAATTTCAAATTATTCCTATTTCATTCCTGATAATTCTCAACTGAAATATACGAGTAGACGAATGGAACTATCTATGAGTTCCGATTCTAAACTTCGTAATACGATTTTCACCTGTGATCCTAGTCCAACTTGACTAAACTTCAACGAGCCATCGATCATGCAGTCGAACCTGCTCCACTTATCGCTACGAAACCAAAACCACCTGTGCAACTGCTCGCTCTTCTTCTCCTTTACCCCCTCTGTCTTTTCTTCCATGCACCGTGCACCATGAAATTCGATGACTCGAGAAAACTCGATTCTCCGAAGCCTGCGACCGGAATTTCGTTTCGTTGGGACGATCCGATTTCGGGTAGGAGACGAGAGACGATTGCTGCGTGCTGTCACTTCTGCTTTTATTCAACGAAGAGCCGATGACCTTGAAAGCAATGAACGCCCTGAGGAAGCACCATGGTTCCCAGTGAATCGCGGAGCAACTCGCTGGCCAGCAGCGACGAATAACCGAAGAAGGTCGGCCGTGTGATTATCAGAAGCCACGAAGACGAGTTTGAAACCGGTTCATGGAAGAGCGAATGAAGATGGTAGAGTGGCCAGAGGACGGGACCGGATAACCCGTGCACGAGATGGACGAAAGAAATTCTGGTAAAATTTCTCGGCTAAGAGAAACCGTATCGAGTCATACACTTGTTTTGTTTAATTCTTCTTTTATAAATATTTCTCCTTTTATTATTATCACTGCACGTTTCTCGTGGGATGAAATATTAAAGACAGAGGTCGAATTGAGAGTAAATTTTTGGTTCGTATAGTACTATTTTATTTCTTTTTTTCATTGCTATTTTAATTCATTATAATTTAATTGCCCATTTATTTGCAATTTCTTTTTCCATAGATGCCTGCTTCAGGATGTGACACTGAAGATCACAATTGATAATAATTGATAAATTATTCCTTTTTATTATTATTTTAATTTATTATAGTTCTTGTGCTCAGTGGTCCATTTATTTGCAATTTGTTCTTCCATAAGTATCAACTTTGTTACACTTCTTTCGGGATTAGGCATTAGAAGCAGTGATTTCAATTCATAGTAACGCTTGGCGTGTCTAACATTATTATATTTTATTTTCACTTAATTTTCTTGCATAGTCGCCTATTTATTCGCAACTTCTCTTTTCACAAGTATTTTTATTCGTTATATTTTTCTCAGGATGAGGTATCTGCTAAAAATTAGTATCATTTCTGCACCTTTTCCCTATTTCAACTTTGATTTAATTATCGTATATATAATTGAAGTTTCGCTTATTAATTGACGTAATCACGTAATTACGTAATTAACGTAATCCTGTCTTTTTAAGACTCCTAAAGTATCGCCGTTCATGGAGCTGTCCACGTGTGTAAAAATTGTATGAAAAGCTTCGAGTGAGCTTCGATATTCGAGAATTAGAAATTGGCGGGAATGATGCGAGCACGCGATAAATGATGACAATGCTGTTTCGGTTTACGAACTTTGAGTAACGTTTGAGAGTAGTTTAATCCCGATCTCGTGGAAGTTTCCTAAACCCAGCACCGCTATCAAAGCAACGTCTCAAAGTCCACTTTCATTCCGAGCTGTTTCGGTACTTTTATTTAAAATGGCCCATCAGTGTCAAAACGAATAGAAAGGTTGAATCTATTGTGGAGTTCAATTCGGCGGACCTCGAAATTTTTAAGACACTTGCGTTCAATGAAAACGAGCCGTCCCATTTGGTGGTTCAATTGATGAATTTAGGTGTCAACGTTTCGCAACAGCCGCCGCTGTCAAAGGTTACGTCCATTCGCGTGGATAAGTGCAGAAAACGCGAGCAAACCGAAAGTCACTTGTCATCGAATAATATTACTTATCCCTAATTTATCGTCGACTATCTTCGCCGTCATCGGTTAATAAACCGAGCTGGCGCTTGTTCGTCCATAGCCACAGAGATATCTACATTTCTAGGATTTCTCAAATATCATTTAAATTTCATCAAAAGCGTCCTCTCGTTAGCCTAATTTCGTCATTTATCGTAGCAAGGTGCTCTCGAAACGAAGCGAACTTAACGTTACGCTCGAATTAAATCACCTGTGCCCTCTGTGGGCCAGGGTCGGTAACAACTGCTCGTTACTCGAAAACACAGATAATCTAAAGTGCCATAACGCGGGAGACCAATTGTCTTGTGCAGTTTCGAGACTTATTCCCAAATTTCGTTGAAAGAGCACGCGTAAAAACCAGCAGAATTTTCGATATCTCGAGTTCGCGGCTTCAGCTACCTCTTATCTAGCTTCCAAAAGCTACAATCTTCTCTTGCCTTATCTCGCTCCAGTTCCCAAAGATAAATCCTTTTTCCCCCAAGCAACCTGGCTTACGTAACGCGTTGTAATATCGCGCTATTATCGACGACCAATTTCTGCCACAAATTGCCGCTAGATTGCGAGTGGCTGGTTTTTCTCGTTATCACGAACACGTCAGAGAGACTCTGGCGAATCGTAAGGGGAATAATGAGCAGCAACGTGCTCGTTTGCTGGCTGATACGTTGATATTTACGGATAATTTACGCATCGGCGACACGAAAGGATCGTGATTCGACACATACTGAAATGTCATCGGGAGAACTGCAATCACGGTGGAACAGGTCCCGAGATACGCAGTTACGTCCGCCATTACTCTTCGGGCAGGGACGCCGACCACGTGGTCGGTCATTGGAGCGCGGGAAACGGGAAGAAAAATAAACGCGCGCGTAAACTACGCGTATGCAAACGAGTTAAAGAGAGAATTCCAGCCTAGCATGAGGAAAGTTTCACTTTTCTGGGAAATAACACGCGTTTCATCCACGCGAGCAAGCGTGTTATTAACGTGTCCCTGTTCGCGAGATAGTCGCTTGGTTTTTCTTTTTCCCCAGTCGAACGGAGAGGAGAGTAACGTCGGCTCTTGTCACGTTTGATCTCTTCTCGAGATAACAGGATAAGAGATAATACGCGGAATAAACGCGGGAAGCGTTTGGAGATCGCTTCCCAGATATCGAATATTCTCGCATTTCCTTTTCGCCTCTTCTTCGAAACTTTGATTAATTCCGAGATTACTTGACGGGACAAGGTTGATAATTAGTATTCCTCGTTTCCCTGAGGCTGGAAACAGGTGTGTGCTTTCAGTAGTGGCAGTTCTGATTTTCAGTGGAATATTATGGGAATATCGCGTATATCGAGTTAAGAAGTATACATAGGTAATTTGTCGACGAACATACGGTTCTTATAAGCTTGTGAGCGAAGTATTGGATGCATGACGTTGCAAATGATCGCAGTGCTGATTTTTACACGAGAGGTATCCAACTATCATCTAATTATAGTCTTTCAAAGCTTCGGAGTGTTATAACCATAATCATCGATGTGTCCAGGGCTATTTACTCTGTCATTCGAGACCAATTAAAGCTACTTAACTTTTCAACATTTCACGTAATAACTTGTTTTGGTGAAAAATTGTAAGTTTTCAGAGAAAGTTTGAGAAAAGGGAGTATCTCTACGAATCAGTGCAAAATCAGTGGATATTTAAAAAAGCAATAAATTATGGCGGACGGTATTATTAACTATTATACATATACATGTCGATGATCATGAGTGTAGCCTAAAAATAGCCTAAACACACGTTTCCTTTCGAAATATTAAAAATTCCGTGCTCGAAACATATTGTGAAATATGAATTCCGGCAAAGCTACATAGTCGATTTAACGATTCAATTTACTGCAATTTTGTGAAAAATGGTTTTTTTTATCACAATACTAATAAATGCTACTTAAAACGAGCGATAAAATAATTTTCTTCGAATATTTGACATAGACCACTTTCGCGATTACTGGCACGTATAATTATGATAATAATCTAAGTAAATTTAGGCGCATAAAGCAAGTTGATAAATCTACTGCACCAAGTTCGTCTTTCTACAAAATTAACCGATTTCTTACCTTCTAAAGAGATTCATGCGAACAAGATACAGCTAAAGAACAAAGTGACACGTTCGAGGAACATCCCATCGCAGCAGAGTGAAAAGGAGGAGAAGTTAAGAGGAGGAAAGTTCAAAGCGAAGGACAGAATCAAGGGCGACAGGTGTTTCGTCCAAAAACGAAGTACCGGGTTCTTGAGCTGCGTTAAAAATTTTCCCAGCTCCAATTTCAACAGGATCTCGAATTATCTGCAGGAAATCAAGTACAATGCAGTTACTTTCTCCATTGGTTGGGAAACTCCAGAGATCGCGTCATTCACCCTTCTCTCGTGACGCAAATCGATTACCACGTACATTATTCGCCACTTGGAGCGAACATTCGATTGAAAAATTGAAGGGAAATCGAGGGGAAAAGTCGATACTATGACGTGGATGACTATGGTCGTCAGTAAGCGAAAGTTGCGTCGAATTCATCTGAATTTGATAAAATGCGAAAGACGTAAGAGGAAGAACGAGGTGTTTCCAAACTGGGTGCTGTGTTTGGAGTTGCTAGGAAAGAGGAAAATGAACGTGGGACAGTGTTGAACGCTTGTGTCGCGGTTTCGTAATCTGTCGTTAACGTGGAGATAAGGTTTATGCTGGTTGTTATCGAATTGTTCGGTTTTGCAACAGACTTGACCGCCATCACGATACGAATGCTCCGATTAGGTTGCATAATACTTGTCGCCTTTCATAACCGTGCGTGTATTTACTCATTGTCTCCCGTTTAGGATTCTCGTTTCGGCCAACTTTCTTCTCGTTTCCGTATCTTTTCCGGCCTTCGATTCGATAATGATTTTCATTCATCTTCTTTCATTCATATTTCATGTTATTTTTTATTTCTATTTATTCTTCGTTATATATATATATTTTAAGGAATTATTAGTATTTTATTTTAAAGAATTATTAGTTTTTTATTTATTATTTTAAGGAATTATTAGTATTTTTTATTATAATACAAATTTTTATTTATTTTTACATATTTTATTTATTTCTTATTGCAATTTGTGGAATTTCTATTTATTCTTTATTGTATCTTCTAGGAATTTTATTTATTCTTTATTTTATGTTTTAGGTTTTTTATTCATCCTGTATAATATTTCTTAGGAATTTTATTTATTCTTTATTTTACGTTTCAGGATTTTTATTCATCCTTTATTGTATTCTTTTAGGAATTTTATTTATTCTTTATTTTATTTCTTGGAAATTCCATTTATTTTTTATTATATTTTTCAGGAATTCGATTTATTTCCTGTTATATTTTTTTTAGGCACTCATTTTTATCCTTTATTGTATCTTCTAGGACGTAATTTTGTGGTTTATGCTTTATGATACGATAGTACCTAATTTTTGCTTTTACTCTGATTTTCCCAAAAATCGATATTTCACGGATTACAATTATCTCTGTAAAGCTTCGTAATTTTCTTCTTTAAAAAAGTAGTCCGACAATTTTCTTTCCATTCGAGAAGGAAATAGTGTCAAATTTCGTTACATTTTCCAACATCTTTTCGCTAAAAGTGGCGAAAAATTCACTCGAAGTTACGAAATACTTTACGAGATCCCAACGGAATTGTAAAACTAGAAAATTACAAAACGGGGATTTTTCTGTCGAGTAAAATTTCGATCCGAAAGCATCAGCTGCTGCGTTTGGCAGCATGTCAAGGCAAGAGTCGCGAAACAGGCCGTACAGGCACAAAGACGAGGGAACAGCACGAAGTGACTTCCATGGATTGATGAAACGACCGCGAACAAGGCCACGTGACTCTGGCCGACTGGTTCGGCTCGCTTTTTATGGATCAGCCTTAAGTTCAAGTTCATCGGCGTAAACGGTCTTGAACGAGTTCGACTAAGAGGCATGCTTAAGCGTTATCTAATCGTACTTCAATTTCCTTGCGGTCCTGCTTAATGTGTAATTTTCTTAATTAACATTTTACCCAGTTCTTCACTGATAAAATAATTTCACCGACAGACTTTCTCCATTTGCAAATAATTGCCCTCGCGTTGCTTTACTTATGTTTCACTTGTCTGCTCATGCTTCCCAACGTTTACTTTGCCCCAACGTTCTCTACCCACTTGATTAATAATAAAAAAAACCATCTCGATTACTATGAATGTTAAAGAATCAAACTTTGGACGAGATTAAAATTTCCATCGAAAGTATCTGGTTATAGGTTATGTTGGTTATCGAAATGGCTGATTTTCCGTGTGATTTTAGTCCGATATTAAATGTTACAATTTTTATTTTGGAAATTTTTTAATATTTTTAATTCTGGTTCTATTTCTTTAATGTTTACGTAGGTTATAGTGACTTTTATTTAGATAGATCTAGGGATTTATGAAGAGCAAGAGGGGAGCCAACGGCAGTTAAAACTACTTAGTTCTTTAATTTATTAAATAACAGAAGAAAATTTAGGATATTTTGCGTATGATTTTAGTCCGATATTAAATCTTACAATTTTTATTTTGGAAATTTTTTAATTGTTTTAATTCTGGTTCTGTTTCTTTGATGTTTACGTAGGTTATAGTGACTTTTATTTAGATAGATCTAGGGATTTACGAAGAGCAAGAAGAAAGCCAATGTCAGTTAAACCTACTTAGTTCTTCAATTTATTAAATAACAGAAGAAAATTTAGGATACGAATCGTGTAAATTTTTATTGAATCTTGTTCCTTTGATTGATATTAATTTTGATAAAAATAATTTTATAGTCGAGAGATTTGTGAAGAGTTTGCAAAATTTTATCATAAGTATTCTTCTGGAATTTCCGTATTTGGAATTTCCTTGTTTGGAATTTAATTTCAAAGACGTGCACCTTATTTTCTCAACTTGTTCTCACGTTAGCGTTGCATAATTATCGTCGCATTTATCTCGACGCACTTTCCACTTTTCGATTGTCTTCAAAATCTCGTCGCAACGAGGTATCGATCTCTGCTCGGTATTTTCCTTTCAAACAGTATCGTTGCAGTGTGTAAATTAATATCACGAACGTGCTTGGAGCCTCTATTCACCACGCGCTTCGTGGAATCATTCAACTCGGAATATTTTAATTAAGGACACTCTTCTACGTCACAGGAAAAGATAAAAAGGAAAAAATGAAACGAGAAAAGGAGCTGTTTAATCGATACACCCTTGATGTTTCTTTTCCATCGTTCATAAATTAGTCGCCAAAACGGATAAGATCTTTTTCCTCCGCTACTTCCTTGTTAGAAAGATGTCAAGAATTTGCGAACAACGTTCTAACTCTTTTAGTCCCCTAGTGATCGTGTCTTTTGATTAATTTTCCTGGAATATATTCGCAAACCTGTTCCAGCGTATTTTTCTTCCATTTGTCACGAAGAATCTTTCCTCCTAATTCGATCCTCCGTTTAGCTCGATGGTCGCAGGGAGCCTAATGGCTTCGATGAAGGGGCACTGTGTCACGAAAAAATGATCTCGCGAGATTGTACTTTGCCGGAAACGGCCATCGTGTTTTTGTCGTGTCTTCCTTTGATGCCATCACCTTTTCGTCGAGGGTTAGCTTAGGTCCTTGGTGAGCCGCCTCTTAATCATACTGTCGAGGAACACGTTGCCCCTTTTCGCTCAAGATACCTTGCTTTCACTGAATTTTAGCGTAGTTATTGATATTATTAATATTATTAACAGCTTACTGGACCTTATTTTTAACGTTGCATTATTATTTCGGAATTACAGGGAACGACGAAACGTTCTTTGAGTCGAGTCCCTTTGTGAAGAGTCTGCTGTATTAATCCTCGGAATATTAGCCCGTAACAGGTTAGCTTTTATAGTGTTATGAGCATAAATCGCGTCTCCCAAAATGAATTTTTTATTTTCAGTAACAATTTCTAGCAATATTTTCAGTATAGTAATAATCTTTAGTAATATTTGCGTAATTTATATATTTAATATCGATAATAATTATTCTGCTTTTATTATAGTTTATCTGTAGTGCATTACCCATATTATTATGAAGATTAAATTAATTATCACCAGTATTATAATTATAACATCGACATAGCATGTAATTGAACGTAACTGGATAATTTCGAGCCCATTCCAATTATTATTCCAATATTATAACAGCAGCGCTATAATTTACTTTTTATAATTTTAGAATAGTTTAGAATAATTTAAAAATAATTTTCATAATTATAAAATAACACGTATCTTTCGTGATTAATCGCGCAACGGGTTGTGCAAGTCGATACAATCCGATTTCATCAGTCGAATCCGTATCACGATCTCGTCAATCATTTTTCACGTTCGACATAATCTCCGCGAACAAAGATCATCCCCGTTTCTCAGGCTGGAACAACATACCCGATTCTTTTTCTTTTTTCGACGCAATGGGACAACACCCGAGAGGAGTAATCGTTTGGAAATTGTAAAACGAGGTATTCCATTCGAACGATAATTATATCCTATTCATTCGCAATATTCTCGCGATCCTTACGTCGCTTTATTCGTTGACAAACGTATAATTTTACCCTCTGCGCGGCCTCGAGGCCCATAAAGTCCCCGCAATGTCACCGGAATTTCCAATCGCAGATCTCCGGCATCGAGATCGAACATCTCCATCGTGGAACGAGTAACAATCGGTGGAAAATTGATCGGTGGAAAATTGATCGGACGAAAATTGATGGAGCGAAGAAGGAAGGAAGCAAAACGAGGAAATGGAGGCAGTTACGCCGGCGTAAGCAAGACGAAGACCAAGCGAAGACCAAGAAGACGAAAGTGCCGACGAGCAGACCTCGAGGCCAGTCCACGAACCCGTCGACGTACAAAGAAGCTCGTGTTCACGGTGAGATTTTTTGCCAAACGTGACTGGAACCTGGCGACTTCCGGTACAAGAAGCCGTTAGCTAGGCAGCCATCCACGATGGAACATATCCTCGAGGGAGGTTGCATTTCTCGAATGGTTGGCGGCGTCCAGCGTGCGTGCGGATCGTTTTCCTTTACCTTTTTCTCGCGAATCTCGCGCAAGTCGCGCAATTAACCAACAGCCGGGAGTAATTGGTACCGGCTATCGGCGTTCCTAGCGCGTGTCCTTCCCGCCATTTCGAGAATTCCGCGCTCCAGCGATCTTTGTCCGAGCGAGGAACGCGCGGGAGAAGCGGAGGCGAGGCTCCGCACGGCGGAATCGCCGATTGTCCGGGCAGGATTTAGGAATGCACCGATTCCACGCAGGTATTCTAATGGAACAAAGGTGAAAAAGGTAATTTATCGTCCGAATGGAAGGATGGGGAAAGGTCGAGGCATCGAGAGGCTCGGAGGAAGGGATAGAGCGCGATTCCTCGCGTGTGAAGCAATTTCTTCGCCGATCGGTATGAGCGTGTGGTCGAAATGTCAACATTCTATGACCGCTTTAAATTGTTCTGAACAAGTTACATGGTAATTAAGCGGACTCGAAGGTGAATTGCCCCGAGTACCGGTGTTAATTGCTCGTATCTGTGACATAAAAAGAAGGCGACTACGCGATCGAAGGAGAGATAATTTCCGTTCCACGAAAGTGGACGCAATGCCTCGCGTACGTAGAGTTACGTGAATCGAGATGGAATTTTGTAACGTCCTGTGACTTTTATAGTTTAGCGTCGGTGCGACGGTTTTGCCGAGAACAGTCAGTCTTTGTTGGATTTCCTCCTTGTCGGGGAACTTTTGCTCGAGCGAGGAAGGAAGACCGACTGTCGAATTAATTTTAACGTAATTAAAGAGTGTAATTGAAACCTCCGATTACGCTCTCGTAATATTGTGCAATTTCGTTATTATTATTACCACTGCTTTTTCGTTTCACGTTAATTTTGGTATTTAGTAAAAATATATTAGATTTCTGTGAAGCATATACCAAATAATATCGTGGGAAAATAAAAGAAGCTTGTAATTTATTTTTCCTCAAATTTTGATATTTAGCAAAAATACAGTAGACTTCTTTGGAGTATGTACCACGCAGGATTTTGAAGAAACGAAAGGAATTTTTAGTTTATTGTTAATCAAATTTTTATATTTATTAAAAATATAGTAGATTTCTTTGGAGTATATGTCACGTAGTATCACAGGGAAGGAAAAGAAGCTTTAATTTATTCTCCTTTAAATTTTGGTACTTATTAAAAGTGTTGTAAATTTCTTTGAAGCATATGTCATGTAGTATCTTGGGAAAATAAAAGAAGCTTGTAATTTATTCTTCCTCAAATTTTTATATTTAGCAAAAATACAGTAGACTTCTTTGAAATATATGCCACGTAGTATTTTAAAGAAACGAAAGAAGTTTTTAATTTCTTCTTCTTCAAATTTTGACGTCTAGCGAAGACATAGACTCGATCAACCCTACAATTTCTCGTAGAACCACTCATTGGGACAAAGTTCCATAATTCCAACCCCGAATCGTTAATTCAGATTCAACCTACGTATAATCCACGACTAACCCCGAGCAATCACTTGCTAACTATTAATTCGATGTAACTAAATTCCCGTTTAGTCTACACCTAACTTCATTCCACGCCGACTTGTCTTCCCTTCGTCGATGATCGATTCTCCTGGCGTGCCCTGTCCCTATCGTTAATCAAGCCAGTTCCTGCTGTCGAGTTACGAAGATTCCCGATCGTTTTCCCCGTAACACCCACGGAAGACGTCGGAAAGTTGCCCGTGGCCGTTTTCTACGATTTCCGGCGGTCGTAATTCAATTTATTCCACGCTGCTGTGCGTTTTCAGCTTGGTATCCTTGGAAATGTCGGCCTGGTCACGCTCAGCTGGCTTGGTCGATATTATACGAGAGGAGAAAAAGAATCGGCTATTTGTAGTATCGACGATTCCTTCCAGGTAGAGATATGGAGAAGGAAAAAATGCACGACCAAGCGTGAAACACGCGGCCATTGGAGAGAGAAAGACGCCATGTTTTCACTTTATAATCATTGCCAATTATCGCAGCCAGTATTCGTAAATAGGCTTCGACGGAAACATTTTCATTAACTCTTCGAAGAGTACGCGTTAGAACGGAAAGATCGGGCTGGGAATCGAACAGGTAATTTGCACGCGAAGGATTAATATTCTGCGGAACGAACAAGATGAACGAGTGGGAAGCAGTGGGGGAGAATGAAGAAAAAGATGACGATGATAATCGATCAATCGTGAGACGTATAAATCTTTTATTAGGAAGGGAAGTTTTGATTTTCCGAATTTTTCGAATTTAGGTTAACATGCTTCTCTTTTTTCGTTAGAAAGAGAAGAAAGAAGAGGAAGAAAAGGAAGAGAAGGAATAGTTGCATCGTTAACACTGTTCAACAAATTTTTACATTTTCCCTAATCTCTAATATGTACTAAGTGATTCTTGTTAAGGAGATTACGTTAATGTAAAAAAAAAATAGAAAATTGCGAGTTTATCTGAAACGATATTTTGTTGAAATGAAGTATTACATAAAAATATTACATAAGGTTCATTATCTTAAAAGTTAGGTGAGAGTATACCGAGTTTATCGATGTCTATAATTATAGTTAATTGTGCTTATGAATGTCTGTAATTGTTTATCAAAGTTTTGAGATTAGCCTCCGATAGCGCTTTCTGTGTATATTCTTGCATTTTTGCGAAAAGATTCGTGTCCAATACGAATTTGCTGCACAGTAGCGTATTCTGTAGACTCTTCTGAAGAAGAAATCATTCAAAAACAATATTAGGATAACGTTTGGCCAAAAATACGGAGTGTAAATTTGTGTTATGGAAATGTGAAGTTAATTTATTATTATCAACAAATTAATATCGTTAATAACAAATTGTTCACAGCGTAAATTTATAATAAAAGTAAAAAAAAATAATAAATCACTGATTATTAAATGAATTTACAACGTACTAATGATAAAATGTACCTATAATTTGAAGAAGATTCATAGATTATTAAATATATTGTTAATAACAAATTAATATTGTTATTAACAAATTGCTTGCAACGTATATTTATAATAGCAGTGAAAAAATTAATAAATTATTAGCTATGAGAGCGGAAAATTAATAATTAATAAAATCCGCGAACTTCGAAAATTTTTGATTGGGGTGGGGGGCTTGGCCGATCGGAGGCTATATAAAGGGCGACGCGACGATGCTCGAGCCATTTGTCGGTTTGAATTCCGAAGTGTAACATCAAAATTTTCGTGCGCGAAGGGGTGGGGGTCCGAAATGAGGTTGGGGCTAGCCACCCCACCCTCATCCCACCCCATTAAACAATCTAATAATAATTTTTTATTTCAGGTCTAATATTTTTTTGTTTTCAGCTATTAATTATATTTTTTTCAGATTTTAATTATTTTTTATTTTTTCAGGTATTAATTATTTTTTTTTTATTTCAGATATTATTTTTCGTTTATATTTATTTATATTTGGACATTCGAATATTTCGTATAATATTCGAATGCCTCGTCGTTGGGTTCTTTATGTCTTATCGTTAGGTTGTTCATATCTAATCGTTGGGTTTTTCATGTCTCATCGTTGGATTGTATATTCCATTTGATTGATTATTATGGTTTATATTTGTTTCACATTTATGTTTATATGGTTTTATGTATACACTTTGTTTCACTAATCTTTAACTAATCTGTTCCTTCTCAGCTTTTCAGGTTTTTCAGGAAATCGTTGGACGACAGGGGATGCGTTTAGACCTAAGTAGTTATAAGCAGGTATAAGATAGATTACTAGACTAAGTTTCATGTGCGCGCTATCCGTTCAAAGGTAAGCCACCTAACTGGAGCGAATATATACATTCCCTTACCCCTCTCGTTACCAAATAGAACATAATTGTTCTCGCGATAACCGCGATCGTTCTTAAGTACCGACTAGCCTACGCTGCGTACTTCCCGTGTACTCGTCAGCTCCACGTCTCATAAGTCATCCTCACGGCTCGTCTCCGACACTCATTCTGCCACTGTCAATCTCGTCATGCATCGGGATCTCTGGTGGCTCTCGGGCTGGTGAGGCATCTGGAGTAATACGGGGGTCCGTCGACCTTAGTCGTCCTGGGTGCCAATCCGTGCACACGACCGGGGGATGGGCCCTGCAGTCGGAATCATTGCAAGAGCGTGCCTGCCTGCCCCTCTAGCACTTGGTGGCTATGTGGTTATGTTTGCATAGAGCCGGGGTATGGAGCATGCGCGTGATTCCGACTGTTAGGCCTCGCATAGGACCCTCGGATTGTCTCTGGGTGTACCACTGGTTCGTTGGTTGCCTTAGATCATCGAGTAAGCCACGGCGAGGTCGGTGGTGGCAGGGTGGGCAAGGCCCGATCGGGAGGATGCCGAGGTGTGAAGTTGTCTTGTACACGGGAGTGCGTCGCGTAGGCTAGTCGGTCTTTCGAATAATCGCGAACTCGTTCGGGCGCGCCGCGATTTTTAACTTGCTCGCGTTCATTCCCTATTTTTATGGGAACTTAGTAATATCAGAGTCTGTTGAAATAAAATATCTTAGCGTTGCGACAGCAAAGTTTTAGTATATCGAATCGTAGTCCTCATTATAAGACACGAAATATAATAAAGTGTCAGTAGATTCGCTTTAACTTAATTCGCTCCAAGTTAGATAACCCCATTGTAAGACACGAAATATAATAAAGTGTCAGTAGATTCGCTTTAACTTAATTCGCTCCAAGTTAGATTAGGCTATCTTTGATACGGATAGCACCAGCAGGTTGCGCCACTAGGGCGCATGTCCGGGTCTCGATGCGTAGCCACCTCCACGTGGTGAGACCTGGTAATTGGTATCCTTTTCCAAAGATTTTTCTTTGTAAAACGATACCAAGCAAAGAGCTACGCACCTAGTTTAAGATATTTCATATCGCTAGTAAATTTTCAAAGTTCCTTCTGAACTTGGTCAATTTTTCAAATTCTTATATCAAAATTATTATTATTTTTCTTTTCGTAGATTGTTATATATTACTTCCATTGTACTCGGTGCCCGAATTACGCGTAGCTACGGAATTGTCAGAGCTAAAGAAATGAACAATAACTGGGTGACGATAAAACCCCGTATACGCGTTATCGACGAATATTTTCTCGATTTAATCGATTTGAAAATTGTTTCGACAATTCTATTCCTTAGCTTCTTCTTCGGAAGAGTCTACAGAATATGATACCGTGTAGCAAATTCATGACGGATAAAGAACTTTGTTCAAAACTAACGATCTCTCTAATAATTAATGTTTCTAGTCTGTTGCAGTGCAGTCTTAGGCTTCTCGAAGAGATTAAAATTCTCGTGAAAAAGCCTCGACGAAGGAAGAAGAAAAAGAAAAAGACGGTGGTATCGATAATCGATCAAGTGTAAGATACAATGAGCTCCCTGGTAATTAATGTTTCCAGCAATTCCTACGATATTAATTAACCAGACATCGACTGGATTAATCAAGACAACCGTAAGATACTTTTTATTGCACGATACGAGTGAGTCACAGAATTCTCCGTATTTATCAGATCCACGACTACTCTACTTTTGCCAATACTGATTATCGATCTACGGTTAATGATACATGATTAGCGATCGATTTTTTAATTATAATGCGAATAAAAATATAATTCCCGTATGCTTGATTATCGCGAAGCGATATTACGGATAATCTTAAACCACGATACGAGGTGGGTTTTGAAAAATATTCCCAATCTATCAATATGATCGTGACTTTCGAGCGACTTATTTAATAACCTGGCTAATGGGAATTCCTCTTTGCTCGTAAACACAAAATAGAAGGAGAAAAGAACGAACATTATTAACGAGACAAAAGTGAATCAGAAATCAAAGGAACCGATATCTATTTCTCTATTACCGATTAATCGCAAAGAGTAACAAAAATCGTGCAAACGAAAACAGATCCCAGGAAAAAGAAGAAACGATCGAGAATGGGTGGTTAGAGAAATAGATTCTTATTCCTCAATTACCACTCGATCTTAAAAAATAATAAACAAACACTCGAACCACTTCCACCTTCATCTGCATCGCATCAAAGGAGAAAAAATAAGTCTCCAAGCAAACTGCACAAGAAAGAAGAGAAGCGTGGCAGGAAAAAACGGCCTAGAATTAGAAACTAGGAAGATAAATATTCATTATCAATCGCTTCTAGAGAATAACAAAGAAGCACACGAATCACCGTCTTCCTCGTATCCATCGAAAGCAATAAAAAAGAAAAGGAAGAAAAAAGAAGAGAAGAAAATTGAACGAGTAAACGTGGAGGAAAAAGGAGAAAAAGATAAGGAGAGCAAAGAAAATGGACAAGAAAGAGAGGCAAAAAATTGAGTAGCCATCGGACAGCGATAGATCGATCCCACGAGAGAGGATCGAGAGACACGCACGAAAAGGAAGAAGAAAATGGAGTGCAAGTTCACGAATCTTCCGAGGGTGACGATAGGTCAGGCGATGGTATCTCCCCGCCGATACCCGCAGATTTCTTCGTGATTTCGTGCCGCGCCATTCAAATGAATTCAAATGTCTCATCAATAATTCATCAGGCCGGTTATCAAGGCTACAAATCGTGGTCGGGCCCCGTGCATCGTCGAATGATTCATAGCGCTGCGTGGACGAGGCACGAGCGCGGGAACGCCGTGCAAATAATAACGATAATCGATCTCGACCTTTCCACGATCCATCGTCGACGACGACGGGAAGTCCTGCGGTGATCGAAGGCGAGGCGTTGCGAACCGGAAACACGAGCGCGTCGTCGTTGACGCGGCCGGAAGCCATTGAACGCGACTCACCTTCCCTCGAGGGAGAAACGCTGTATCTCGCGAGCTTGTCGGTGAAACTTCGTGGATTGCTTCCAGGGACCGATTTATTTTTTCCTCTTCTTCCGTTTTTCTGCAACAAGGATCTAGATGGATTCCGAAGGTTGACGAGTTCGAGATCGATTGGACTCTGGTGGAGAGGGATGCGACGTGTCCTGTTGGAGCTTATAGAGATTCGAAAGAATTCTGCTCGGGTAAAGAGGAGATACTAAAGATTCTTTCTCCTTTCTGTTTGTTTTTGGAAGAGAGATCTAGATGGATTCCGAAGGCTGACGGGATCGAGACCGATTGAGCTCCGATGGAGAGAAACGTGACGATGAAACTCTTGGCTCTTGTGGAGAATTGTGAATGAAAATACGGGAGAATTGTTTTGTCATCTTCTTCGATTTTGGAAGAGGTATCTAGATGGATTTTGAAGATTAGGAGGATCGAGATCGATCGAGGTTCGATGGAGAGAAACGTGAGATGACACTGTTGGCTCTTGTGGAGAATTGTGAATGAAGATAGGGGAGAATTATTTTGTTATCTTCTTTGATTTTGGAACAGGTATCTAGGTGGATTTTGAAGGTTGGAGGGGTCGAGATCGATCGAGGTTCGATGAAGAGGAACGTGACGATGAAATTCTTGGCTCTTGTGGAGAATTGTGAATAAAAATACGGAAGAATTGTTTTGTCATCTTCTTCGATTTTGGAAGAGATATAGGTGGATTTTGAAGGTTGGGGGATCAAGATCGATCGAGGTTGGATGAAGAGAAACGTGAAATGACACTGTTGGCTTTTGTGGAGAATTGCGAAAGGAAATGTTAAAAATTTGTGGTTTCTTCTCTTTTTCTTTGGAAGAGGATCTAGATAAGATCTAGGAATTTCATTGAAAGGAATGCGACATTATTTCTGAAGAGAAAGAAACAGAATTTGTTATTTTCGTTGGCTTTTGCTTTCGATAGCCTCGAATCGAAGAACAATGGGTATATTTGATACAAAGGAGCCTGGAAGCTAGTTAGCTTCGGTGAATGGGACAAAGGATTCACTGCGTGTACGCGAAAACGGAAGAAAAAGTAACTAGAACTTGTTCCTAATGTCAATAGGGACAAAATATAACTGGTGAAAGGAATACAATAGAAACGAAAATTGTTTCTACTTGATAACTCGAACGAAAAATATTGCCGAGGTTTCCAGGAGGTTTCGAAATTATCCTAAGTCGCGTATTGGTTTCCCGTATCTAAAGTACCCCACAGCCACGTGCTTTAACCCACTTAAACCAATACCTAAACCATTAGCCTTGTTACTGTTAGATAAACAAGAATCGGAACTTGGAACGTTGACCGTTTAAATCTCCTAATCTTCGCAAAACTGCCAACATGGATAACAGCCAATCATTATTGTGCTTCGCGTTCGTTACACCAAACCGTATCTAAATATGCTAACTACTATAAAAGTGGTCTGAGTCACACGTATATTTAGTATTCAGATATCAAAAATTCGCCAGTCTGGATGAATAAAAAGATGCTAACTCGATCTCTTCGAGTCTACGTAATTCTTCGAAAATAGTTTCGCAACTGTGTTCCAAAAAATAAAAATACAATCGAACTATAAGGAAAATATTCTACGAAATGAAACTAAACTATTTTTTAAAAAAGAAACTATTTTTTAAAAGCAATTTTTCACGTTGAATTGTATATAGATAGTAATGTACTATTATTATTTATTTATTTCCACGAAATTTTCCGCAAATATTCGACAGACCAGAGTCATAATTAATCTACAAACGCGAATAGGAGCCTGAACGAAAGCAATCCAGAATAACGTCACGAGCGACGATTATAGCCGACCTCAACGAACTTCCCAACGAATTTCCGAAAATATCGTCGGCATCACGAACGGTTCACTAGGCGTTCTACCACGATCGGCTGAGCCAAGGACAGGAAGTGTTTCCTTAACGAGCGCCGTGGCGATAAACGGCCCAGTTTCAGGGAAACAGTTGCACGATGCGGTAACCCGGTTCGATGGAAGCAATGAGTCGCGTTTTGCGTCAAAACTGCATCCACGAGAGCGAGTGGATGACAGGCAACGATCGGAAATGAAATTCCAGTTGCACATGTGGTTCCCAGAAGACGCGAGGGAGGACACCTCTTTGGTCCACTTGGCAGAGCGATGGACAACCTGTTTCCCGCGATACGTCATCAGAATCATCAGGAAACACGCCACGTCATTAGTTTATTCAGGATTCTGACGATAAATAGACGAAGAGTAGCAAAAAATTCATTTGAAACTGAAATGGAAGCTGTTTAACGTGTTTACTGTTAGCTGTGAGTCAATTAGCTCTGGCCGAGGACTCTCTGGGTCAAATTATAGACTCTTTAGATTTCATATAGTTCATCATCATTAATCTTATGCTTCAGGGTGTTCCGTTTCGTTATTAACGGGGTTTCCTGCAGTATATGCGATTCAAGGGAAAATATCGAGAGAAGGTGTCTCGGTGGATCGGTTTCAAGTGGAGTAGGGAACATGATCCTCGTAATACGTCAGGTTTGTCAGAGCACACGCTTCTTAAGAATTACAATGATAAATAGATAAAGAGTAGCAAAAAGTTCATTTGAAACTGAAATAGAAGTCGTTTAACGCGTTACCTGTTAGCTGTGAGTCAATTGTCTCTGGTCCAGAGATCTCGTATATCAGCCTATTATCTTATATCTAAGAATGTTGTATTTGTCGTCATCTATGAGTCTTAGTGTACGTACATGTATATGTAATTTAAGGAAATGTATACCACGTTAATTCGTCTCCGATTTCAATACAGAATCCGATTCCCATGACACGCGATCGATTCAAATCTGTCAGGGGATGCACCTCTGCGATTTCCTAGTTAACAAAGAATCCCGTTGATTCATAGACAGAGGCTAGCAAGAAATGACCAATTACCAGTTAACGTCTACTTAAATTAGTTCTATTTGCAGTTTTTTTGCAAATTTTCTTGTGGCACACGCGATCCAAAGGAACGTACCGAGCGTGTGCAGGTGATTCACGTCGCAATGCAGACCTTTATCCGAGGAAACAAAAGGCACAAACGTCAAAACCACCGAGATATCGAATACCAGTCGGAACCTGTGAAATAAAATGGCATGAAACGTGTTTATGTCTCTTTCCTAAATTCAAATAAATATATCGAGACTACACAGAAGATAGAAGAGTTTATATAGAAGATTCATACCGCGATTCAGAGTTTTTCCAGAAGAAAATTACACGAAACAAAAGTCACGATCAAACTGATTCACGACCATGGTCCAAAATTACCAAAATATTACACCACAAATATTGGTCATCTATGAAACGAAGCAGTTCGAGTAATTAGACGTTTTTTGACCGAGTTAATCGAAGTATAGCAACAGTCAACGAGCCAACAGGTCATGTTATTGCACCCTGATCGACAAACACGAGTAAAATTCGATCGATGATGTGTTCTGGATGATTCAATCCAAAATTTCACATCCCAAATATTAGTCATCTATGAAATGAAGCAGTTCGAGTAATTAGACGTTTTTTGACCAAATTAATCGAAGTATAGCAACAGTCAACGAGCCAACAGGTCATGTTATTGCACCCTGATCGACAAACACGAGTAAAATTCGATCGATGATGTGTTCTGGATGATTCAATCCAAAATTTCACATCCCAAATATTAGTCATCTATGAAACGAAGCAGTTCGAGTAATTAGACGTTTTCTGACCAAATTAATCGAAGTATAGCAACAGTCAACGAGCCAGCAAGTCACGTTATTGCACCCTGATCGACAAACAAGAGTAATATTCGATCGATGATGTGTTCTCGACGATTAAATCCAAAATTTCACATTACAACTACTAGTCATCTATGAAACGAAGCAGTTCGAGTAATTAGACGTTTTCTGACCAAATTAATCGAAGTATAGCAACAGTCAACGAGCCAACAGGTCACGTTATTGCACCCTGATCGACAAACACGAGTAAAATTCGATCGATGACTTGTTCTCGACGATTAAATCCAAAATTTCACATCACAAATATTAGTCATCTATGAAATGAAGCAGTTCGAGTAATTAGACGTTTTCTGAGCAAATTAATCGACGTATAGCAACATCGAACGGACCAACAGGTCACATTATCGCACCCTGATCGGCAAACGCGTGTAAGTTCCCACCGGTGACTCGTTCTCGACGATTAAACCCGCGTTTGGAAATTCCTTTTGGAGAGGCCTTGATAGAGCTTGCCACTTTAATTCGCTTTTTCAACGTCAGGCCGCCCGTTCGAGCGGTTTTTCGTTTTTAATCGAGCCGGTAACCTTGGTCGATTTAGAGAACGTTTATTAGCCTGGCAAAGTGCCATTATGTGCCGATTACGCGAAAGAAAATCATGCTCGATCATCATTAGCGTCGGGTGTATGGTTATTCGATTTTACGCCGCGCTGTATTACGTATACACGTATGATAATTCACGCGAAAACATAGCGCTCGTGATATTTCAAGCGTAAATTACAGCTCGGCTGGGAAAAAAGTGTCGCAATGGTCAATAAGTGTAATTAAATAAGAACTGTGCGCACTCGGTAAATATTTTCAGCGAATATATCATTTCGTTCTTTTAATAGCCTGCGTTTATGGGGTTATAAATACTGCACGGTTTAGCGAAAATTTATTTCGGTGTGTAATAAGATCGAGGCTGAGTTTATACAGTGTCTTGATAAATCTCGATGAAGTCGAGCAGACGGAAGTTGAAGCGTGTGTTTTATCTGAAAGGATTCGTTGGAAAGTTACGAGTATTCGAAGATTTTTATCAAGATTTTATGCAAATTGGATCTAGATTACATATCATAATTCGAAATGATTTAAATCCGTATGGTGTGAGTTAGATTTGTTACCCTATTCTAGCTGGTTTATAGCCAGGAACCTACTCTGAGGCGCTATTTCCTTATTTTCCTTAACGATAAAGTATACCACGTCTGCTCTAACATATTCCTGTCTAATTAAATTAAAATACCACAATCCAGGTTTTATATATCAATAATAAAAGGAAAATCGAACGAATTAGGACGTCGAGTCAAAATTAATACAAGCCAGGATAATTATACTATATTATAAAATATATTGTAAATATATTTTAACCCTTTGCACTCGAGAGGCGTCCTTCAGTCTCCATTTAATAAAATTTCGAACATGAATATTAATTAATACGTCAAATTTAAGATAATGTAACGGTGTGAGAGGAATCGAAATCAAATAATTCTACGTGTTAATTATTATAAATTTTTTATTTACTGCTCAACAAAATATCGTCAGCTCTATAGTAGAAAATCTTCAAACTCCTATGCATTTTTAACCAAAAAATCGTCGAGTGCAAAGGGTTAAATTACACCTAATATTACTTAATATTATATTATAATTTCATAAATTTCAAACTATGAAAAAGGAACAAAATTTTTCTCTCCTTCATAAATATTAATTTATAATAAGAATTGAATTTGGAATCTTCTTTAGAATCACTTGCAGCGCAACACAGATGATTTGTTTCTTTTCTGGTATATATGTAATATCGATAGTATCGACGCAGTATCGATGGTAATGGAGAAAGAAGATGGAGGACAGAATTGATTTGGAATATCTCGTTTTCCGGTGCTGCTTCGGCTGCTTGGGTTTTCGAAGGATTTCTCGAGAATTCTGTCTCTCAAACTACTTCTCTCTGATAGGTATCAACGTTGAAGGGAATCAGGTACTCTCGAGAGGGCCGATCGAGATGTCGTCGACTTTAAAAGCTCCTTTTCCTTCGCTCGATTGTGTTCGTGTAAGAGATGATGCATATGCTCGTTGTTCAGCTCAACGAGCCAGTTTGCACGCCTTTCTCACTCGCCATTCTTCCTTTTCTCTCTGTTTATGTCGTGGAATTAAACGTGCCCGGTATTAATTCCCATATAACGCAGACTATGGTTCATTAACCTCGCCGCAAGAGATTTGTCATAACTTGGGACCTCGAGTCGGGTGAGAATGAAATCTAAATGTATCTACTAAATTAGTTGGAAATAATTTACACGAATCTAGGTAATTTTTACGTGGAGAAATTTGTAATTAATTTTAAAATTTAATTAAAAAGGAAGATTCGAGAGGGAAAAGAGTATTAGTGAAAATGGATGGGTATAGTCAGACTTATTCTATTATAATATTTTATTTTGGCAGAAGAAGTATGGAAGTAGTCAAAATGGCGTCCGTTTTTTAAATTTTTAGAAACATGTATTTGTGAAGAAATTTAGGTTTGGTTTTATCGAGATTAATTAATTGTTATATATGTTTTCTTTATTTTTATCGTACTGTTTTAGGTATACTTGTACGAAAGATTGGTTGTTCTAGATTGGCACAAAATTGTCTGAGTCGTTTAACCTAATGACGAGTTGAAAACGTGGAAAAATTAACGTAAGACCTGTTGCTCCCATCGCTCTAGAATTCATAAAACTTCCAACCGCAACGAGCTTCGTTTTAACAAAACTCGCTCTTCAGAGCACTCCACGAGTCGTAAATTTCCTCTGCTCAAACATGCTTTACTTTTACAGCATCCATTTTGTTTCATACCTGACTTATTTTCCTATCCACGATAATCGTGACAATTCGAGTTCGTTATGTTTAATAGCATAGGCATTCCACTTCAAAAAGTTGTTAATAAATTTGTGTCAGGCTAATAAATTTGAAAAAATTCGCAAAATAAATTTTTTAATTACTTTCTGCCATTATTACTATATTTTACTGTGAAGAAAATTTTTGTTTTTTTCTAAATAATGAATCGTCTTTAGTTTAGCGTTAATCGAACAGAAATCGAACTCCAAAGGGTTACTTTGACTGTTTACATTACTCAAAGGTTAATAGAACGTGTGAAACATTTAAAAAAAAATTCCAAAATTATTTTTTAGAAGTATACTGTTTTTTATTAGAAACTCGTTTCACTGCTTCCTTCTAAATAATCAATTATGGTAAGCTCGGTATTAATAGAGTGACGATCGATCTTCAAGGGGTAACTTTGACAACTAATTCGAGAGACTAATAAAGTAACAAAAATCTTCAAGAAAGATCTAAAATCGGTATTTAGTACCATCACGAGTTTCTCCCCGCCAGTTCCTTCAAAATAGCCAATAGTTTCAGGTTTATCATTAACAAAGTACAAATCCAACCCCAAAGCATGGTCTCCGGATTATCCCAAGGTCTCGATAAAACTACAAAAATTGCCCAAAAATTCAAAAGCCACTTCCCAGCGATATTACTACCTGCCACCACCTCGGAGCCCTGTTTTGCTATCCTGTTCCAAAGGAACATCCCTCGCACGACCCTAATCGATTACCCACCGTCCTAATTCTTTTTCTTCCCTCCACTTTCGGGCTACTTTCGATCACGCGAGAGCAGCGTGGAAAAAACGGCCACCACGGGGGATGAAAGGTCGGTGCAGGGGATGGAGATGCGAGAAAGCAGGCCGAGATTGGTCCGATGTTTGTTCAGCACACGAGCGGTTCCAAAGCGTTCATTCAGCGATGGCTGCTCCCCTTTACGCTTGCGTCCAATAAAACAGCCTGTACACAGCCACTGTTCCTCGAATTTGCTAGCCTCCTTTTCATCCTTCCACCCTTCCGGGCTCTAATTTTCTTAAGATCGCTTAAAAGCCCACCACGACCTCTCCACACGCTACCACTTTAGACTGCAGCCCCAACTTCGGGCAATATCGAAGGCTTCCACTGGGTTTTTCCCTTTCTCGAGCACGTTTTCTTCGCGTCCGGAACGATCATTCCGGTTTACTTCTGTCGTTTGCTTCGTGGTTTTCATCCGGTGTTAATTATCCTGTTATCCGGGGTTATCCTGTTCGAAAGGTCAGGGTTGAGAGGTGTAATTGGGAAATTCTGTCCCGTGCTAGGCGAGACAATGCTGCTGCTTTTTACGATTCACGACGGTACTTACTCGGGAAGTCTCGTCGTGCAATTTGTCGCACAGTTTTTCCATCAAGAGCCAGCTAACGTAGGGGTAGTTTGCATATTTTGGTCGACACTCGCGGGTACGGGCGTCGTTGTCGTGGAGGGCAACGCACTCGGCTGAAGTAGGCTAATGGGAACTTTCGAGTGGCCATCTTCGTAACTTTTCGTATCTCTTGCGAGCAGCTTCGCAATCTGGGCAACGTTGCTGGTTCAGATCTTATGAACGAAGAAGGAACGCGTGTTCTGATTCGTTAGGTACGTAGACGTAATTGGAGAAGACGTCCCGGATCAACGTGGATGATTTCTCATATTTTTCTTCTGGCAAATGATCCTGAGTACTATATTTTATTATTAGGATTTAACAATTGGTATTGGTATTCGTCGTAATTATAAAATTACAATTTTGATCGTTCACATGTAACATGCAGGGAGTTCGATGAAGACTAAATTCAATTTTTAAATATTATATTAAAAAATTGGGAATAGAAGTTCTGGTAGTTTTCTTCTAACTTATGATCCTGACTATTCCATTATTATAGTTTGATAATTACGATAACATTCATCACAAATTTTATAATGCGTCTACACCACTCAGAAGACTCAATGGCAAACTAAGTTCTCTTTATTGACCCTATATTAAAAAATCAAAAATAGGAGAAGTAGCAATTTTTCTTCTAATCTACGATCCTAACTACTTTATTATTATAATTCGATAATTACGATAACATTCACCACAAATTTTATAATGAGAGTATAGTATTCAGAAAACTCAATGGAAAACTAAGTTCAATTTCTTGACCCTATATTAAAAAATCAAAAACAGGAGAAGTAGGAATGTTTCTTCTAATCTACGATCCTAACTATTCCATTATTATAATTCGATAATTACACCAATATTCGTCCCAATTAAAATATCACAAATTTTACAATTCGAACTCAATGAGAACTAAGTAAGTTCAATTTTCCGATCAACCTTAATTAAACACCCTGCCACTTCGCCACCCCCTATCACAGCCCTCCTCGTGCTTCATCTTAGCGCGGTTATCGCGATCCTAATCGGAGCCTTCTCGATCTCGAATTAATTAAAAGAATTACCAGAATCCCGTTACCCAGCGATGCACGGTTCCAAGGAAATTTTTTCGCAAGCTCGAGCAAGCGATTCTTTCGTCCAGGAAGCACGCCGAGTCTCGGAGATTTTATTACGACCCGCACGGTGATCCTCTTTAATTGCATCCGCTGCGATCCTCGAAAAGCAATTTCGAGTGTACCGGAGGTCGGATTTATCGCCACCGGGATTCACTGTAAACACCCGACGGCGTTCCTCTTAATTCCACCCCTCGCTTTCGGATCTTCGCTCTGTTTCCCGCGTTTTTCCTTTCGTTCCCGCGACACCGTGCAGGAAACGAGGCACCTTTGTCGCGAGATGCGTTAGAGCGATAACCGATGCTTCATTCTTCCCTGGAATTTCGCTCTTGGCTCTTCGTTTCTCGTCCTTCGCCTCGCAAAATCGTCGCGATTCTCTTCCGTTTCTTCAGTGATTGAGTAAAGAACCGTAGTTCTTGGTTTGTGGAACGTTGCTTACGAAATTACTGTCCTAACCAACTTTAGGAGGAGAGTTTACTATAAGATGTCGTGCTCGAAACAAGTTACGTTACTCCCCTTATATATCGTACTCTATATGTGTAGAATTGGAACGGGTGAGGCCCTGAAAGAATGTCAAGTCTGTTTGGGACATAGGACGAAAGTGATATTGATGCATTACGATATGCGTGCAAGGGATATTTATGACAGAACCGAGTGCGAAAGTTTAGGCAAGCGTCCAAGTGTTTTAAGTACGTGTCCCATGAAGGGCTAGGTCAAGTGGGAAATGAGTGATCGAGAAGAAAAGACGTATGAAAGCAGAGAGAATGCTAGGTTTAAATAAGGGTACAAGGGCGCAGGCGAGTATTGAAATTCAGTTTGAAGTCAACAGAGCTTTTTTAATCAGAAGTCTTAAAAGTCGGTTGTAAGAAAGTTTTTACAGCGTTGTATAGTTACCATACATCAATTATACTATATAGTATAACCTTTTGCACTCGAGAGCCGTCTCTCAGTCGGCATTTAATCAAATTTAAAAAATCGATGTTAATTCCTATATCAAATTTAAAATTACCCAACTA
Organism: Eufriesea mexicana; assembly: GCF_001483705.2. Classification (NCBI taxonomy): domain Eukaryota; kingdom Metazoa; phylum Arthropoda; class Insecta; order Hymenoptera; family Apidae; genus Eufriesea; species Eufriesea mexicana. The sequence continues at coordinate 89,838 of NW_016909745.1, forward strand.
TACGTGGAATGTTTGAAAAATATTATCGACTTATAATATATATAAATATTATCGAGCTGCATTCGTGTTACGGATTTATGAAACGTCTGTAACGAAGGTCCCGAGCCTGTTCCTCGAGATCGGAGGATGGTGCAAGGAGTTGTCCGCAGCGGAAACGGGCCCCGTTTCGCGCGCTCACGCCTTCGTTACGGCGTGTTTTTCCTCGGTGATCGTGAAGGATTTCATCATCGGCGTAATGAACTGTATCAGACGTCGCAGGCATTGATATTCAAGGCACTTAGCGTACAGAGACGCGGCCGTGTCGAGCAGTGCCTCTCGGTAACAGGGAATTCGATTGGCAGGTAAATGGGGAGGGAAAGAAGGCGTTGCATAATGAGATAACCGCGATTATGACTAATCGCGCGAGTGGAGCTCGCGAGTGCCGACCCTGAGTGCGCGAATTCTGACCGGAAGTGAGGAAAAGTCCAAGCCGATTGTTAGTCACGAACGCGTATACTTGTGCAGGGTATTAACACGTTGGCTGCTATGCTGGTCACCAGTAACCGGTGATAGCCATTTTTAAATTTATAATAATCGTTTTATTTTCACCGTCTGTTTAAAATTTGAATATTATAAATAAATAAAGAATTTCGAATTTGGTATATTAATAATTTCCGATATTTTTCTTCTTTTTTTGTTTTGGTTGATAATTCGTCGTTATATATTAAAAATAATGGAAATTTTATCGTGCCCCCCCTGAACGCAACATACAAAGTGTGTCAGTCAATGTTAACGCTGAATTTACCGTGACTTGAATGAATATTTAAAATTTTTTAAAATATTAATAATAAATTTAGCGTTTTTATTCGACACAAATAAATAGGAAATTTTGAATAGGGTATATTAATAATTTCCGCTATTTTTGTTCTTTTTATATTGCTTCATAATTCGTTGCTATATCCTAAAAATAATGGAAATTTTATCGTGGCCCCCTGAACGCGACATACAAAGTACATGGCAGTCAACGTGTCAACGCTGAACTTACTATGAACTAAATAACAAATTTTAAAAAATTTGTTAAATATTAATAACACATTTAGCTTCTAACGATTGCGATCGTGCGAGGATAATTTATTTACGCGGATTCGTGTACAATTATATTTTTTAAAATATCAATTACACAATTTCGACTAGTATACGTTGTTGATATCACAATAGATTTCAATTATTCTCAATTATTAAGTTATATTTCGTTTGAAGGGGATTAATTTCACGTCCAGTGTCAATTAAGTATCCGAGAATTATTCCCCAACGCCCCGTATAATATTGTCGTGACACGATTAGCTTCGCTCTTCATTTTCGAACGGCTTGAAAAGCTGCTATGACGTACTTCGCTGTACATCAATTCGCCGAGAATGCGATTTTGATTTGCGCGGTGTATCCGTTGCTTCAACGAGTCGATAGGATTTGCGACCGCAGTGTGCACGGTTCAGAATCGTAACAGTGCCTTATAGTCGTAAGCCTGGAACGGGAAAATATAAGCTGATTCATATAACGTGATTCATCTTCTAGGCATAAAATTTATACGACATGTACCAAATTGGGAAAGATAAATTGCAAAGGTTATACTTGTAAAGAATGCTTCGAGCTGCGCTCTACGAGTTTGGAAAAGTCTGCGTTTCGAAATAACACGAACAGGTGGTTATCACGACGCTTTTTATTAGCCGCGGAAAATGTTTCAAACTCTCCAGTTACATACCGGAAATACGCGGGCAATATCAAAGTGCAATAAAACGAAATGGAATTAAACCGAAATTGAAACGAAATTAAAATTGAACTTTCGGTGGAAATTAAAGCCTCGAAATCGTAAACAGAAATCAGTTGTAGTTATACATTCAGGATATTTCGCAATCAAAATGGAGAATTTTCGAAGCTTCAGAATTTTAACTAACCTTTTGCTAAGTTCAGAATTTCAGAATTAAAACTGCAATTTTATCTGAATTTTATTTAAATTTCAACCAAATCTAGAATTTTATCTAAATGTTAACTAAACCTAGAATTCTAGAGCTACCTTAAATTACAATTTTATCCTAATTTTATCTAAACCTGTAGTTTCAGGATTAACCAAAATTAGAATTCTATCTAAGCTTTAAGTAAACTATTTTAGATAAATATTTTATCTAAATATTAGCACGTATAAATTACTACTAAAATTTTAGGATCCACGAAAATTAGAATTTTATGCAAATATCAACTAAACCTAAAATTGTGGAACTAACTAAAATTAGAATCTTAACTGAATTTTAACCAAATATACAGGGTGGATCACCACGTATTGCTATCTAGATATACGTCGTTATTATTACGCATAGTGAAAAATGTTTCAGATGAAGTTGAATGGTTTTGAGAAAGGTACATATTCCGATGGTACTAATTTCTTTGTAGAAGGACGTGTAAAGGACATATGAAGGTCATTAATATTTTTTTAAATGGAATCATATTTTTTATTACATCAGCTGATGCTCCTTCATATCCTTTACAAAAAGGTATTAACCTATTTATGTTAAGAAATCATTAATTTAGTATGTTCCGTATATTTGATAATTATACAGGTCTTTTCACAAGCTACGTAAATTATATCAAGCTTCTTGATCCGCGTCACGAGCTCCCAGAATCCCATTAACACCGGCTATCAATCCAAACTAAACCGTCTTAAACCGTATTAATCTATTTATGCTAAAAAATCATTAGTTTAGTATATTCCGTATATTTGATAATTATACAAGTCTTTTCACAAGCTACGTAAATTATACCAAGCTTCTCGATCGCGTCACGAACTCCCAGAATCCCGTTAACACCGGCTATCAATCCAAACTAAACCGTCTTAAACCTACGAACGGTCTTCGGCTATACCCCGTTGCGAAATCGCGAACCCCATAATCTCGATCTCGAACGGAACCCCATACGCGGAGTGCAACGATGCCCCACATTCCGCGAGAAGCTCGGAAATCATCTGTCCGTACAGAAAGCAGCGTTTCTGCATTGTAGAAGCGAGCAGCATCCGCGTCACGCCATTTAAAACAATCTAACACTTGAGAAACTCGGAGGCTCCCGTCGCCAGCTCGATTTCCGGCAGACGGGCCGGCCACTTAACGCGTATCTAACACCATTTAAGCTTACTTTAAAATCGATCGATCGTCGAACGATTGATTTATAGACGTCCGCGACTTCCTGTGTCAAATCCATGCTAGGAAAGTTACGTAAACTCGCGGGCCATCTGGTAAAACGGTGTCAATTGAGGAAAATTGCGCGAACGAACGCGTACACCGGTTCATCCGCCACTTTCTCGATGGCAAACCGGTCTCGTAAACGCGGTATACAGCCTGGCCTGGTGGAAATTCGAGCCTCGAATAAAATCACACGGATAATCAAGCTGCATTGTGCCCCCCGATGCTCGACAACGCCGAACCTATCCGCGGTGCACGTCGCTTTGTATTCCGCGCGCGGCGCACCCGCAAATATGCCCGTAATCCTCCTGTTTAATGAGTTTCCAGATCAATGCGTCGGCTACGAACGTGCGCAACATAAATCACACGGTTTTTTGCCGACAATTCCTTATCGCCTGATATTTTGCCAGCCACTTACTTCCAAGTGCAGCGGCAGGCTTACTTCTCTGTGCAATCGCAGGGAGAATGTTGGGTAATTTGGTGCTAGGCTGTAAGACAACGTTGAGGAAGTAGTTGTGCATCAGGCTGAAAGAAGGGAAATAATTTGGAAAATGATTTGGGAAAAAGAATTATCGAAGTAATGGTTCTATCTTAAAAGGAGTAAAGGAATATTACAGGCATAGTTTGGGTTGGATTTTGAAAAAGAATTATTTGGAAATATTCTTATGCAAAAATTGAAGAAGAATTGTCAAGGAGGTAATTTTATGTCAACCTTGGTAAAATATTACAAGTTCGTTTTGGGAAAAAGGAGTATTGCAATAATAGTTTTATGTTAAAAGGAGTAAAGGAATATTGCAGACGTAGTTTGGTTTGGGTTTTGAAAAAGAATTATTTGGAAATATTCGTATGCGAAAATTGGAGAAGAATTGGTATGGAGGTAATTTTATGTCAACATTGGTAAAATATTACAAGTTCGTTTTGGGAAAAAGAATTATTTTAATAATAGTTTTATGTTAAAAGGGGTAAAGGAATATTGCAGACGTAGTTTGGTTTGGGTTTTGAGAAAGAATTATTTGGAAATATTCTTATGCGAGAATTGGAGAAGAATTGCCAAGGAGGTAATTTTATGTCAACATTGGTAAAATATTACAAGTCCGTTTTAAGTTAGAGAAGAAATATCGTAGCGTAATTTCGTAAAGTTGAAGAATGTTTGTCGTTGATTGTAATTTCGTACAGAAACGAGGAATTATTACAGAAAATTAAAGTAATTTTATGTTTGATTCAACAGGAAATGTCGGCAAAAATTGTGTCTGTATATCGAGTTAGGAGAAAAGAATCTTACAGAAATTTTGTCTGAAATGGAAGTAGAGTTTCTAGGGAGAGATTATATCGCGATATAGGAGGAGTGTTAAGAAACCGGTATTGTAAATCGAAGAATATCTATCCTAAAAGCGCTATACCTTTACATAGAGTTAAACGTTGAATATCGGAGAAGAAATTTAATATCGAATGGAATAAAAAATATTGGAAAAGTAGTTTTATATCGAGTCGAAAGAGGAATATCGAGGAAATATTTTACGTCAAGCTAAAGGAAAAATCACTTCGAGGAAAATCTTAGGAAAATATTTTTATATCGAATCGACGGATGAATATATCACGTTGGAAAATATCATCGCGTTAAGGAGAATCGCAAATACCGAATAACTAATTTTATTTTTAATTACAGGGAATATTAAATGTCGAAGAACTAGCTTCGCGTTGAGGTAGAAGAATGTTACAAGAAACTTACTTCTCTGCGACCATTTTCCCTTTGACAGATATCCGTTTCGAGTCTGAGGATTCATAGTCGATACCTGCCATACTTGATACGCGTCTCTCTTTTTCCTCCAATCTTTTTTTAATTTCCTTCGACATATCGATTGCCATACTCGAATCGTAAATCGCAAACTTTCGCGAATTGAATTCTTTAACGCAAACTCGGTGTACATTCCACGCAGGCGAAGGTTACATAAGATTACTTGGAAAAATAATACCTGATCTTCCCGTACTGACTCATGTATCACTGTTTTATAACAATTTTTATCTCGATTCAGAGATTCGCGAAAGATACGCAGAATCCATACGTTTCTAGCTTTTCGTAACCGCACGCAACTTGAACTCCTGTGGCTATATTGTATCTCTAGGCCATCATCTTGCGCCATTTTCTTTCTTCAGTTTCTAATAATTGCAGTAAGAATGTATAATTAATTTTTACCCTTGGATCGACGAAAAATTCTATTTCGGAAAGTCAATAAACTTCGTGTAGAAAAATATTTAAAATGGCGGAAGGGTACATATGAAAGATTTACTGATTTCTTTTAATATTCAATTTGTTACTATATAAATGCGTAGAATCGATGAATTTTTCTTATATTATTGTAATTCAGGAAGTACATAGTCTTTTCCAGTATCATCTCTGCGATGACGAGTTTTCTAGCTATTAAATCAGGTTATTATCGAAAAACTCAAAAATATCCACGACAGCCATTGTTCACGTGAACATTTCACTTGACAATTCCACACTGGTCGACAATTTCATAAAAGAAACACACCATTCGCTCGTTAAAATATTTCAAGTTGCTGGATTAGCAGATTAGTCGCCCCATTTCAGCGAATTTTGCAATCTCTTCCATAAGAAGCAGGGGAAAAAGCAGTCGACATAGTATCGAAACGTAACGTTTAATAGTAAAAATATTCCAAATTTAAATGTAGCATTATTGAATATAACGTTTGTAAAATATTCCAAACGTAATATAAACGTAATGATTAATATTTCAATTTTTAAACGGTATATTTAATAATGCTATAGTTAAATTTGGAATATTTTTAGTATCAAACATTTGAAATAATATTTAATATTTCAATTTTTACGCGTTATATTTAATAATTTGCAGTATTTTTAATATTAACCCTTTGCACTCGAAAGACGACCCCCAGTCACCATTTTATAAAATTTGGAAGACCGATACTAATTAATATATCAAATTTAAGGTAATGTAACAGTGCTCGAGGTATCGAAATCAATTAATTCTACGCGGTAATTATTATACTATTCTTTATTTACTGTTCAAAAAAGTTTCGTTAGTTTTGTAGTAGGGAATCTTTGAATTTATACTCTTCTTTAGCCAAAAAATCATCGAGTGCAAAGGCGTTTTAATTATTACACGCGATATTTAATATTTTAATATTCAGAGGTTATATTTAATATTTTTTATTTAATATTTTATTTAATATTCTTAATTTTCTATATTTGGTGTTTTAGACAGTTAACATCGATAAATATGTTATCCTAGAGCAATATTTTCCTAGCTTTCTCATATTCACCTATCACCTACTTGTTGAATGCAGTTCGAACTAACGAGTCGTAAATTCGTACGGCCCTGCATCGTACGTGTAAGACGACTTCTGCTCGCTGTTTCACTCGGGAATTAATGCCACAGAGCCGAGTTTGAATTTTGGACGAGATGGGAATACGGAACAATTGCGTATCTTCGAATGACAGTTCAGGTTGTCGTGCAATGCACGCAAAGTTTCGATGCAGCGCGATTCTTAAAGGACTGGCCACGCGAATGACGAACCAAGTATTTTTGGTACCGGTGTTAAACGCCAATTGAGATAATGAGCCATGATGGCGAGCTTAATTTTATAATACCAATCTTTGCGATTATTAGTTGCCGGTATAATAACTCGCGAAAGAACGTGAACGTGTCGAAAGGAATTTTGTTTGTCAGCGATGATTCGTGGAGTCATTGAGATTTCTGCTATAAATAGAACAAAGGTATGTGTACTTCATTATGCAATCGTGTACCTCAGTTATCAGACGATCGTAGAATATGGTAAATAAAAATTCCGGATTCAATTTCTCTCAAAATTGATAAATTTTCAAAGTAGATTGTCTGGATTCAGCGAATACTGGAAATATAGAAATAATTTGTATAATAATAATCGTGTAATAATAATTATAGGAGTAATAATAATCATCGGAATTCGTGAATAGAAAATTTACAGGATTATATATACAGGTCGTCAGAAATTTAGAAATTTATAGAGCAGGTAAACTGGATAAAATGAAGTTAATTTTTCTATAAATAGGACTATAAATTTCTAATAAATTTATAAAAAATAGCAGAGGTTGGGTGAGTTTTGCAAATACAGTACGATACTGTACAATTATCTGAATTTGTATTTTAAAAGATTTTTAAAAATCGTATGCCAAAATAATTTATATAAAGACGTGACTACGGATTGAACTACGAATTATCTCCAAACCTATTAAACAATTCCCTCGTATTATCTCCAAACTTATAAAATAATTCTATTCGTCTGAAAAAAATAAAAAAAGGAGGGACAAAGAAGCACGGAATTAATCCCAACAGGCTCTTCAACAATTAAAATCCCAGATCCCCGATTCAATGAATTAAAAAGCTCCCCGTATCCCCGAGCTGTGGACAATGAAAAATTCAACTCGAAACGAATCGCGTTCCCCAAAAACAACCATCTATTTACAACACCAAATCCGCGAAAAAAGAAGAAGAAGAAAAGACAAAACTGCGCGGAATACAATAGAGAAGAAATTACAAGCTTCGTTTAAAAGTCCATGTCCCATCCGGAGCAGAAACTTTTCCCCGAAGAAGCTCCCCTCGATCTCCGCTTCGAATTTCCGCGTCTCCGCTTGACGAGCGGCCTCGAACGCCGCGCGAATTAACGTAGACAACCCGATGCAATTCCAGCTTCCAGTGTTAATTCGCCTGAAACGCTCTGGCAAAACGTCTGTGCCTTTCTTTCGTCGATCATCGGCGAAACTTTAACCCGTGACAAGGGCTGAGCTCGTGCCCCGGCCGCGTTATGCAACCCAGTTTCGAAGTTTAGGAGGGAGGTCAAACAATGGTGTAACCTGACCTACGTGGTGATTGCTATTAATCTTCTCAATTTATTTTGTTGTCCCGTTCCGCGGGCTTCCCTGCTTTTCATCGATTTACCTGGAAAGTCCCGTCACTGGATAAGCCAAGGGATCACGATTCGCTGGGACAATGCGTGTGATTTGCTGCGAATTTTTCTTTTTTTTCCCCCTTTTTATCCACAGTCACAATCGAGGCAATTCTCGAAGGAGTTTGGTCGGTCGATTTCCTTCTAATTGACGGAGAAATATCGCAGTCAGCGTGCAAAAATCGTCACGATGGGCGAAGATTTTTGTTTCGGGACTGGGGTTGATCTAGAGGCAATTCTCAAGGCAAATCGGTCGAAAGAATTTCTTCGAATTGGTGAAAGAATCTCACAGATGATATTTAAAATTCGTGAAATTGACGGAAGAGTTTGGTTTCCGATTTAAGGTTGATTCCAGACAATTTTCCAAGGGAAATTTTTGGTTTCGGGTCTGAGGTTGGTTCAGAAACAATTCTCAAGGCAAATCGGTAGAAAGAATTTCTTCGAATTGGTGAAAGAATCTCACAGATGATATTTAGAATTCGTGAAATTGACGGAAGAGTTTGGTTTCCGATTTAAGGTTGATTCCAGACAATTTTCCAAGGGAAATTTTTAGTTTCGGGTACGGGGTTGGTTCAGAAACAATTCTTAAGGCAAATCGGTCGAAAGAATTTCTTCGAATTGGTGAAAGAATCTCACAGATGATATTTAGAATTCGTGAAATTGACGGAAGAGTTTGGTTTCCGATTTAAGGTTGATTCCAGACAATTTTTCAAGGGAAATTTTTAGTTTCGGGTATGGGGTTGGTTCAGAAACAATTCTCAAGGCAAATCGGTCGAAAGAATTTCTTCGAATGGGTGAAAGAATCTCACAGATGATGTTTAAAATTCGTGAAATTGACGGAAGAGTTTGGTTTCCGATTTAAGATTGATTCCAGGCACTTTTTCAAGGGTTTCTCCCAATTGATGGGAAAATATTGCGGATGCTGTTCAAAATTTATAAACTCGAAGAAAAATTTTTAATCGGTAGTCGAGACTCACGAGAGGTTTCTTTGATGGAAAACACGATTCGTCGAGTTCGATATTGGGATACAATATCAACGAAATTTCGAGTCACCGATCGAGATTGTTCCCTCTTCACGCCGGATTAGCCAAAGGCGAAGAACTTTTCTCCAACAAGTGTCTTAATTACTGCCCACATTCGTCGGGATTAATCAGAGTTGAACGCAAAGCAACGGAAGATGCAGTTAATCGTTTCCACGAAGCCTGTTTCCACCGACCTAACGACTTCCTCTTAACACTAGAACCACCGACCTGTAATGTGTAACTGGATACACTGCGTAACGAAAATAAATAGGGACACAGGATCACACGCATTTCTATTCCACTAGCACGAACCTCAATTCCGCTAAAAGCATTTGCGTATTTCGATAAATGTGCAAATAAAATACGCGTATGGAACCTGTCAGTCTGACCAATTTGATAGCCCTAGTATTGCGTTATTTCTCCTCATTCTCGAATATCTATTCTAAAAACTGAAGACTACAGGGAACCAGAATGTCAGTATCACTCGTAGAACTCAAAAAAGGGATATTTTATAAGAGAAATCGACTCTCAGGTCTTCACGAAACCTTTAATCTCTAAAGAGTACTCAGACTTTGATAAATGTACAATAAAATACACATATGGAACCTGTCAGTCTGACCAATTTAATAGCCCTGGTATTAATTGCGTTATTTTTCCACGTTCTTAAATATCTATTCTAAAAACTGAAGACTACAGAGAACCAGAATGTCAGTATCACTCGTAGAACTCAAAAAAAGGGATATTTTATAAGAGAAATCGACTCTCAGGTCTTCACGAAACCTTTAATCTCTAAAGAGTACTCAGACTTCGATAAATGTACAATAAAATACACATATGGAACCTGTCAGTCTGACCAATTTAATAGTCCTGGTATTAATTGCGTTATTTCTCCTCGTCCTCGAATATCCGTTCTAATAATTGAAGATTAAAAAGAAGCAGAATATCAGTATCACTCATAGCACCCAAGGAAAAGCGACATTTTGCAAGAGAAATCGGCTCTGAGACATTCGCGAAACCTTTAATCTCTAAAGAGTACTTAGACATCGATCTCACCCCTCGATCGTGCTCGTTCGATACACCAAAGAGACTCCGAATCCATAGAATCCAGCGATTCGGGCGAATCCTATGAAATTCTCCAGAGAAATCAAGTCGACTCAGGTAACGTTGATTTTCAGAAATATTCCAGCTAGTGGACAGTAGTGTAGTGTACTCACGGCAGGAATTCGATTGAAATCCTCCTGGTCCTGGCCGCTACCGAAGAACAATGGCCGCGGAGAGGATTGCCACTTCACTCATCGCCGACTAACCTTGCACTAAGCTCTGTCACCTCGCTCTGGCAACGATAACAAAACTTGCGGACGCGTAGTAGTCGCATTTTAGAGGCCCTGCATTCGATCAGGGTACGCGGAGAGCGTGCCAGCGTGCAATTCTTCGCCACTTAGAGTGGGTCATTAACGATGCCCTCCACGATCCTTCGGGCAGAGCATATTTCTCTGTTTCCAAGGAAAAACGCCTATCGTGAGTCTTCACTTTCTAACGTCCATTTGCATTTTATCTCATTCGCATAATTTCCTTTTTTTTCTTTTCTTTGAATACAAGATTGGCTGCTGTTCGTACTTTTCCTTCCCATACGTACATAAATAAATAATTCGCGATATAATTATCACACGTATCACTTATGGTTACATTCGATGTGAAAAATGGCGTTTATAAAATAAAAATTTGTCAAAATCGTGACTTTTCGATTACTCAAAATCGTAGAACTCTGCATGCATGCATCGTCTGTCTTCTCTGTTCTCGTATATTCCTCGCTGCATTTCTCTCTCTCTGCATTTTTTAAAAATTGTTTTCTTCTTATTTCTACCTGGGAGAAAAGGAGTTTGATGGAGGACAAAGAGCATGACGGCAGTTACGCGTTGGTTGGCTGATTTTTATGCGTGTAGCGTGCTGGATCGTCGTCGTGATGAGAATTCTGCGTTCGAGTGAACCTGTCTGATCGAGGAAGAGGATCGAACGATCGGAGAGGAGGATCGAGAAAGGCTAGACGATGTTGGGGAACAGTTTACAAGTGGAGGAAGGAAATGGAAGATTGAGTAGTTTAGTTGTATATCGGAAAAGAGGTTGCGGAGGAGGCTGGGAAATGGAATCGAAAAATTGTGCGTTCGAGGGCTATGTGCATGGGCGTAGACTGGAACATCCTTTGAGAGGGTTCGTCGTGTATCCATCGGGGATGCAATGCAGGATTTATTCGATGACTGTGAAGCATGTGTACCTTTCATTCACGATTCTGTCAATTGTTTATGGAAATGTTTCTTTATAATGATGAAATAGTAAGATTTTATAAATACAATATTTATAATTGCAGAGGCATCTTCGATCTTTGTCAGATGATTTAGTATGGTTGTTGAATTAGGTGTGCGACAGGAAATTAGTCGATTAATCCGATTCTAATAGCGAACACTTAAATTTATGTCAAGATTATAGGATACTCGGAATATCGACGAATGTAAGATATTATGGCAACACGTAGTTCGAGGTATTAAATTAAATTAAATAAATCGCTACTAAAATTTATTTCAGTTTTCAAACAGTTTCTAAACCTGATTTATCTGTTATTAAAATGTAATTATTACAATTCAGTTATTAAAATTAATTCGCGCGAATATTTTAAGTTATTAAAGTTACTAAAATAATTTACAAGGGTATTCTAAAAGGTTCGATTCACATATTACCAAAAGATAGTTACTATAATTAAATTACTAGAACTAATTCACGAAAATATTGCAAGTTGCTAAAGTTACTAAATTAACCCATTCAAATATCATATATTATTATTAAAACTAATTTCAGTTTTCAGAAAATTACCAAACTTGCTTCACCTGTTACCAAATAATAATTACGAGAATTATGTCACTAAAATTACTAAACTGATTCATTCGAATATCATAGTACCGTTCTCAAAGCAATTTTAATTTCTGAGAGTTGCCAAATTTGAGTCTCATTGCTATTGAAAGCATTCGTTAAAATTAATTCGTCGAAATATATCGAGTAGGAAAATGCAGTGAAAGGTTGAGGCTTTCATGGAATTTGGTCGGGAAATATGTCTCGTTCCGATAAAGAGGCTGTAGAATACACGCAGGCCTAGTGGCCCCGATACTGGACGAGGCCTCCATTGTGCGAAACCCACGAAGATGGAGGTAACGTAATGAAACTAACTGGCTTGCTCTGACCAATTAACCAACCCAGCCACGGCATAATATTTAACGTACACTCGCCGTCTTCCCCTGTTCACGTGGCCGCTTACGCCGTGGATATAGCGTTACATAGAAACGCGTTGCAAGGGAATATCGCGTGATGATGAATTCGTTCACGCGGACCATCCAGTCGCGGGTTAAAAATGTTCCCCCGCGATTGGCGAGCGAAATATTCATGGAAATTCGATTTGGCAGTGAAAGAAATCAGGTCTTGCGATTTCAGCGATTTATCTCGGCTAAATCGAAGATCGATGGACTATCGTCACGTTCTCGGGTTATATTTGAAAATCACTGGAGCAAAGATAAATTACGTTCCCCATCTTTCTCTTTTTCTTTTTCACACGCAGAATAATTTTGTATTAAAAACCTGCGTTTTTATTTCGTTTTCCAATCGAACTTCTATTTTCATCGGTCTCTCGAAGGTTCCAGGAGTATCGATTATTGTAACACTCGGCTTTTTGTAATAAATATTTTGGGAATTAGTTTTGAAGAGTTCCTTTTAAAAAATGTGATCGAATATTATATCGAAAAATATATTTTTAGCTATAGGATCAAACTTCTATTTTCATCGGTCTCTCGAAGGTTCCAGGAGTATCGATTATTGTAACACTCGGATTTTTGTAATAAATATTTTGGGAATTATTTTTGAAGAGTTCCTTTTAAAAAATATGATCGAATGTTATGTCGAAAAATATTTTTTTAGCTATAGGATGACGTAGATGTTAATAAAAATAGTTTGTTGTCTCAGTTTGGGTTTTATATTAAGATAGTGTTATATTTTCGTAATAAGGGAAAGTGTCTTTTTAAACTATTTTAGAGAATCGTGTATTTCGTAGATTGTTTAATTAAAGGAATTTTATTTTTTGAAAAAGTTTGTTAACAACTTTTAAGACGCGTCGAGTGAAATTTGATTGTTATAAAGCTGTAAAATTGTGATTGCGTATTAACTTGAAGGAAAATTTCATACGCAGAAGATGCTATCTTTAATTCGAGTTTTCCACCTGTTTGCACGCGTCTGACCATAGACGGGCACGCTCTACTGCAGCTGCGAAGCATCTGCTCCACGTGAGCATTTGAATACGCTATTTATTTCTTCGCTATTATTGTCTGCCTGTGCTGTTAATTATTCTCGAAACAATGCAGAAAGCGTTTCCCATTTTCTGAAAAGCGTTTCAATATCTTCCTAAATTTTGATTTGCCGGATAACTACCGTGCCCTGAATAACACGTGATATAACTACGACAGAAATAAACGAATAAATATAACCTAAAACAACGCATTCAATTCTTCATCTATTATTATTATAAAAATACAGAGCCCGGAAATATTTCAACGAAGATTTAATTAAATTTTGCACTCTTCACAAAATCTTAACACAGATATCACACTTCAAAGTAGAAGAAGATCTCAGATACTTTGTAGAATTAAAAAGCACTCTAACTGTATTCCAAATACTTAAACTAAGTATATAAAATTCCAATATTTATAACTGTCTATAGTTTATAACTGCAAGTACTCGATGACAAGCAGTAAAACAAAAAAGAAATTATTAACTAGGTATCATTTATTAACAATAAATTCTGTCATTAATTACTAACACTAATTTCCAATACTCAGGGATCTTAAACTTTTTCCTAAACTATTAATCAGCGATATGCAGCAGTGGAAAAAAACTCGTATGAAATTAATTTTAGTATCACCTTATATCCTCCAAATTCTCAAATTTCTCTTACTTAACCCTTTGCACTCGGCGATTTTGTCGTTACAGGAAAATCGTAATTCGAAGACTTTCTGCCATAAGGTCAACGTTATTTCTAAAACGGTAAATAATAAATCGTATGCAATTTAACACGTAGAGTTATTTTACTTCGATATTCCACGCATCGTTGGGTAATTATAAATTTGATATTTTAATTAACATCCATCTTTAGAATCTAATTAAATGGTGACTGAGAGGCGCCTTTCGAGTGCAAAGGGTTAAAACCCGAATTGTCGGTTAAAATTGTCACCTACTATTTACTACTCCCAAATTTCCTCAACCACTTCGAACACCCGAAAAAACTCGAACTTCCCATAATCCCAAAATCCTCGCCACCACCCAGCACCAGAAGAACCCATTTTAAACCATCCTCAACCCCACATCTACCCCCGACTCGATCACCGCGTTTCCTCTGAGAACCTTTCAAATTGTTCTTCAGCAGATCGAAACGCTGCAATTTTTTCTCGAATCCTTGTCCAACGAAACATCTGAAACTCGGGATTACCCTCACGACCGAACCCTAGCATGGTTAACATCGTTAATCCAGCCACGAGTTTCGTGGAACGTGGAAAATACCGATCGTTGGTTTATTTGCATAAGAAAAGAAGATTTGTTGGGTCGCGGACGGGGGTAGAGCGGAGGAAGGGGTCCCACCGAGTCGTGAAACAATTTTCGTTTCGGAACAGCTCGTTCGGCTAGGCTGGAGGGTGGCACGGAAGCGGGTGGTGGCATAAATATTCCGAGGTTGCGCATCGTGGCCGACGTAGCTGGAAAGCCGAGGGAGGAGAGCAAGTGGAAGGAACACGAGGGCCCCGGATTCATTTCGCGTGCGAGCTCAGTGCGAGCCGCGCTCCGCACGAGTGTTCGTCCAGCTGGCCTCAGGGTGGTGGAACTTTCGCGCGAGGACACTGGCGGTGAGTTTGAATCGACCACCCTCCTTGGAATATCGTCATCGTACTTGTCATTCGCGAATTTCTTTCTTCCCTGATTTCCGATTTTTCGTCTGATTTACTACTCCTGCTTCATCTTCTTCCCGAGCTTCGCGTGGGGTGTCCGGTCTTGCTGCTTTGGGGGGTGAGGCAGGGGGTGAAGCTGGGAAATTAAAAGGGAGATTGAAGTTCGTATTTGGATAGTTCGGACAAGAAATTTTCGCGTGGATATCGTGTGCTTCGAGGGGGTGAATATTTGTTTGTACGTGGTACGTGTATGGAAGATTAGGGTAGATTGGGGGTAAATAGAGATTTCTGTGATTTGATGAAAATGATGTATCGGTTTTTACAAGTATTTAAATTTTTGGCTTAGGTTCCAGTCGTTCTTGTGGTTTAAGAGAATGAATTTCCGAATGTGTAATATTATATAGAAAGTGTTTAAGTTCTCGGTCGTTTGTTTCATCTAGTCTGCTTCCTCGAGCAAGTCTTGTTAGTTTCGAGTTGCGATAGTTATGCCGTTTAAACGTATGCTATTGGCTCACTGGAGCATGCTGCTCGAAGATATAATTCTCGCTCATCCCTGTCATTTCCACCCTCCATTAGCATCTCGGTACAGTGATAAGACAGTGCTTAGTCTGAATAGTAATATAATATAACGGGAATGCTACTCGCGATGCCTGTCCCATTTATCTTTTAAAACCTGCGGATTATTGTGTCAGGCTGTGCATATAAAATTCGCGACATTTTTACACTGTTATCCATCCACTGTGCTCTGGCATGAAACGCGAAACGAAATACGAAAAACACGAAATGGTATTATTATATTATTATCGATACAATTTTTTTGTTTTTTTTTTCTTTTTTTACTATGAACAAACGCAAATTTAATTTTTAAAAAATTACGAGCCGAGTCTACAAGTAGAGGTTCCTTCGAGAAGTTATCGACGTTGATGGAAAGGAAATAGAAGAAGGATCGATGCATCGAGCAACACGGCACGCTATTCGATTAATCGTCCCTTAGAAATTCCTGCTCGATAAATGGCCCCGATATTTCACCAACTATTCCCTTTTTAATATTCATCATTAGAAGAAAGTAAGAGGGAAGAAGCCGAAATAGGTCGACGCGTGTTAGCTGCATATTTTTTATTCATGTATCCACTTCAAAGTTGTCTATACGTTCCTCACCCTGATACGAACAGCTCGCTTTTCGGTCTCCTCTCTTTTATTTCTCTCACATTTTTCTTCCTCCATTTTTCCCTTTCTCCCTACGCCTCCCCCTCTCTCTCCATTTCTCTTACTCCTTCCTTCCCTTTGGCCTGGATATTTTTCACGCAGCTCGGGCAACGATGAATTTCCGCGCCGCGAAATTGATGACACGGGAGATAATGAAAATTTATCGCCTATAATAGCTGACGTTCTCGTCAAAGAGCCGTTCAATCTCTGCCTAAAAAATTTAATAATCATTAATGAAATTACATAATTGGATTTAAGCTTAATTTCATATACATATGTGTATATAGTAATCTCCTTACCTTAATATCTATTTCGAAATTCCAAGCTCGATCTGAAAAATTTGGGTAATAGTTAACAAATCTGTATTACGTTCATGGATCACTTCAAACTGCTATATTAATACTACATCAACCTTTTACACTCGAAATACTACCTTCGATTGCAAGAAGAAAGAAATATTTGATAAAATAGTTTGATATATCGATCACAAAAGTTTCACCAACTTTAAGAAAAAGAAATTCGAGTTGCTACTTTTTGCTAGAAAGAATAAATCCTCCGAGTGTCAAAAATGCCATTAAATGATACTACAGCTTATACTATGTTACATTTGCTATACTACTTCATAGACACAGTACTTTCCCTA
>NW_016909745.1:107009-109268 GCF_001483705.2 Eufriesea mexicana
TCCCTACCTTGACGCATAATTCGGAAAAGCGACAAGAAAATTTAATAGTGACACGAGGATACATATATTTCGCGGATAAAGAAAAAATTAAGAGAAGGAAATACTTCTCGCTACAAAGAAGAAATTCTTCGAGTGCCAAAAATGCTATTAAATGATACTAAAACTAACACTATATTACATTTGCAATGTAACTTCGTATACGCAGTATTCTCCCTACCTCGACACATAATTCTGAAAAGTGAAAATAAAATTTAATAGTGACACGAGGATACATATATTTCTCGGATAAAGAAAAAATTAAGAAAAGGAAATTCGAGTTACTACTTCTCGCTAGAAAGAAGAAATTCTTCGAATTTCAAAACTGCTATTAAATGATACTACAATTAACACTATATTACATTTGCTATGTAACTTCGTATACGCAGTACTCTCCCTACCTCGACGCATAATTCGGAGAAGCGGAAAATAAAATTTAATAATGACACGAGGATACATATATTTCGCGGATAAAAAGACCGGAGACGAGGCTGTATCGAATAATTTATCGATGAATTTATCTGGCTCGACGCGAAAGAAAGGAAGAAACCCACGGGCTACAGAATTCGCAGGTTCGTCGAGCGCAGGGTGGCTCTCATAAGATTTACGACTTGTTCCTGTAAGACGGGGGATTAAAAGAACGCCGAAGAATGAGGTTCGATGGATGAACCAGCAGGAAGTTCCCGGAGCCGTCGCGAATCACGAGTACCCTCTCGAAAAGAGATGAGAATGGACTGGAACTGGAGGACAGCTTCGACTTTCTCCCTCTGATATTCGCGAATTAAATCACGACTTATCAGGAACCGGAAGGGTAGATTCGTCGCCATTGTCGAGTATCTTTTGTCACTCCGACGGAGTCGAACTCTCGATCGAGTCTTCCTCGATTCCCCGGATCCATCGATCCTCGAAAATCCTGTTTTTTACCTTGCGCTCGCGACAAACGCGAAAACGTTACGATATAATGCAGAGATTGGAGCGCAATCCAATTCCATGGGCGGTACGTGTTCGTGAGTAATCGGCGTGTCGATAATTTATTATTGAATAAACTGGCCGGCGTCTGCTTTCGGTGATTGGCAAGTCGATAACGATACGGCAATGGGCAACTGAAATAAATGCTCCACGGCTGGGAAACAAACGCGGGATCCTCTTTCCATCATCGTTCATCGTATTCGACATTCGACAGAAATTCGCGAATATTCCGCGAATAACTGCATCGTGACGGAAAAGCGGGACTCTGCTTTCTAAAAACACCAGTGGCAGGTTGACGGGAATTTTCAAGCGAGGGATGGAAGTAGACTAATCCAAAATATAGAATTTCAGCTTCAGGGATTACTTATTAATCCTCCACAAAGGAAATTTCGGTCTGCCTCGCTTTTTATATTAAAATTGCATGCCCTATAAATAAAACGAATTAATTAAACTTGCTCCATATTCGAGATATCAAAAACTGCATCGAGTTATAATTATTTGTTCCGACAGAAGAAATTCTAATTAGACAATTATCGTGATTCGGAAAATGGAGACGAATAATTGCTATAAATAAAGTGTTTTAGATTAGTACAGTCGTGTGATAATAGAGTATAATATAGCGATAAATTGGAAAATATAAGGATACAGATATGTATAATTTGCAAATTACACGTCATTATAAATTTTCGCACTTGTACGGTGAACTTCGTCAGTACAAACGTTACTAACACAATCGTCTTCGTTGTGGTAGTAGCCATCGTTGATCACCTAGTAACCCATGACGTAATACTGACAGTATCGACTTAGCTAGACAATAGTACATACGTCAGTACGAAATTTTACCCATGCGATATACCAATTCGATACAAGATGCCAAAAATTTTTCGTTAATATCCGAAATTTCTCATTTTGATCCACCTTTTCCTTCGCTCCGTTCAATTTCGCGTCAGCTGACCACTGGTTTCGTATCCTAACCTCGCAGGGGAACATCCGAAAGCAATTGCGTCCGATAGTAAAAGACTACCACGAAACAACTCCAATTTCCATCTTTCATCCACTTGGACTAGAAACAGAAAAAAAGCATACGCGATATTGCCACGCTTCGATTTACGATCAAAGGATACTCACAGCCGCGACCCTTTCGCCGTTCGTGACCTCCGTGTCTATTTCCCGTGTTCCACGAAGGAAACAGGGAGAAAGAAATCAGAATTCTTTTCCGACTTCAAGGGGAAACATCGTTAACAAACGACGCTC
>NW_016909745.1:110518-133515 GCF_001483705.2 Eufriesea mexicana
GTTATCGAAAATGATTGAGTCGTAATTGACGATTTAAAAGCAGAATACCATCGATTCTACTTAGCTCTTGACACAATTTTAAGATCCAATTTGAATAATCCGCTAATTATTCTGGATCTCGTAGTTGATTTTCGAATTCCTTTCCGTGTGGACTTGTTTAATAATTTATTTATTTATTTAATACACTGTCTGGGTATTAGCCATTTATTTTGGAACAGGATTAAGTCCCAATTTAGTTTTTACCGAATTAACTTCCGGTTGCGGATAACGAAGCTTTATCAAATTCGGAAAACTATACCATAGTCGCATGTTCGCAGATAATTTTACTATCAACGAAACTTCGGTTCTACTATTTATCTTATGAAACTTGAACCTGCAATTAGTGTTGCTTCCGACAGCGACTTATCTGTCTCGAAAACACGTATAGCCAGAAATCTACGAGATACCGGCGTGTGAGTCGACTTCCGTGTATTCGTGAAACTTCATTGAAATCACTTGATTTCGTAGCAGCTGCTAACATTGTAACTCGGTGATTCGATGAAACTTTTTAATGCATCTTAAGGAGACAAACCTTTGCAATTCCGATGTTGCAATGTATAAAACGAGATTGTCGTTCCACTCGCTCTGCTTTTAGAGACATCGACGAAAGTACGGGGGACGAATTATCTTTGGAAGAAATTCTTTTATCTATCATTTCTGGTTGATTCTTTGCTGATTTTTCATTGATACTGCGCAAATTCTTCGCAGATTTTTCGCAGATTTTTCGCTAATTTTTCGCTGATTTTTCGCTGATTCTTCGCAAATTCTTCGCAAATTCTTTGCTGATTCTTCACTGATTTTTCGCTAATTCTTCGCAAATTCTTCGCAAATTCTTCGCTGATTCTTCACTGATTTTTCATTGATTTTTCGCTAATTCTTCGCAAATTCTTCGCAAATTCTTCGCTGATTCTTCACTGATTTTTCGCTAATTCTTCGCAAATTCTTCGCAAATTCTTCGCTGATTCTTCACTGATTTTTCATTGATTTTTCGCTAATTCTTCGCAAATTCTTCGCAAATTCTTCGCTGATTCTTCACTGATTTTTCGCTAATTCTTCGCAAATTCTTCGCAAATTCTTCGCTGATTCTTCACTGATTTTTCATTGATTTTTCGCTAATTCTTCGCAAATTCTTCGCAAATTCTTCGCTGATTCTTCACTGATTTTTCGCTAATTCTTCGCAAATTCTTCGCAAATTCTTCGCTGATTCTTCACTGATTTTTCATTGATTTTTCGCTAATTCTTCGCAAATTCTTCGCAAATTCTTCGCTGATTCTTCACTGATTTTTCGCTAATTCTTCGCAAATTCTTCGCAAATTCTTCGCTGATTCTTCACTGATTTTTCATTGATTTTTCGCTAATTCTTCGCAAATTCTTCGCAAATTCTTCGCTGATTCTTCACTGATTTTTCGCTAATTCTTCGCAAATTCTTCGCAAATTCTTCGCTGATTCTTCACTGATTTTTCATTGATTTTTCGCTAATTCTTCGCAAATTCTTCGCAAATTCTTCGCTGATTCTTCACTGATTTTTCGCTAATTCTTCGCAAATTCTTCGCAAATTCTTCGCTGATTCTTCACTGATTTTTCATTGATTTTTCGCTAATTCTTCGCAAATTCTTCGCAAATTCTTCGCTGATTCTTCACTGATTTTTCGCTAATTCTTCGCAAATTCTTCGCAAATTCTTCGCTGATTCTTCACTGATTTTTCATTGATTTTTCGCTAATTCTTCGCAAATTCTTCGCAAATTCTTCGCTGATTCTTCACTGATTTTTCGCTAATTCTTCGCAAATTCTTCGCAAATTCTTCGCTGATTCTTCACTGATTTTTCATTGATTTTTCGCTAATTCTTCGCAAATTCTTCGCAAATTCTTCGCTGATTCTTCACTGATTTTTCGCTAATTCTTCGCAAATTCTTCGCAAATTCTTCGCTGATTCTTCACTGATTTTTCATTGATTTTTCGCTAATTCTTCGCAAATTCTTCGCAAATTCTTCGCTGATTCTTCACTGATTTTTCGCTAATTCTTCGCAAATTCTTCGCAAATTCTTCGCTGATTCTTCACTGATTTTTCATTGATTTTTCGCTAATTCTTCGCAAATTCTTCGCAAATTCTTCGCTGATTCTTCACTGATTTTTCGCTAATTCTTCGCAAATTCTTCGCAAATTCTTCGCTGATTCTTCACTGATTTTTCATTGATTTTTCGCTAATTCTTCGCAAATTCTTCGCAAATTCTTCGCTGATTCTTCACTGATTTTTCGCTAATTCTTCGCAAATTCTTCGCAAATTCTTCGCTGATTCTTCACTGATTTTTCATTGATTTTTCGCTAATTCTTCGCAAATTCTTCGCAAATTCTTCGCTGATTCTTCACTGATTTTTCGCTAATTCTTCGCAAATTCTTCGCAAATTCTTCGCTGATTCTTCACTGATTTTTCATTGATTTTTCGCTAATTCTTCGCAAATTCTTCGCAAATTCTTCGCTGATTCTTCACTGATTTTTCGCTAATTCTTCGCAAATTCTTCGCAAATTCTTCGCTGATTCTTCACTGATTTTTCATTGATTTTTCGCTAATTCTTCGCAAATTCTTCGCAAATTCTTCGCTGATTCTTCACTGATTTTTCGCTAATTCTTCGCAAATTCTTCGCAAATTCTTCGCTGATTCTTCACTGATTTTTCATTGATTTTTCGCTAATTCTTCGCAAATTCTTCGCAAATTCTTCGCTGATTCTTCACTGATTTTTCGCTAATTCTTCGCAAATTCTTCGCAAATTCTTCGCTGATTCTTCACTGATTTTTCATTGATTTTTCGCTAATTCTTCGCAAATTCTTCGCAAATTCTTCGCTGATTCTTCACTGATTTTTCGCTAATTCTTCGCAAATTCTTCGCAAATTCTTCGCTGATTCTTCACTGATTTTTCATTGATTTTTCGCTAATTCTTCGCAAATTCTTCGCAAATTCTTCGCTGATTCTTCACTGATTTTTCGCTAATTCTTCGCAAATTCTTCGCAAATTCTTCGCTGATTCTTCACTGATTTTTCATTGATTTTTCGCTAATTCTTCGCAAATTCTTCGCAAATTCTTCGCTGATTCTTCACTGATTTTTCGCTAATTCTTCGCAAATTCTTCGCAAATTCTTCGCTGATTCTTCACTGATTTTTCATTGATTTTTCGCTAATTCTTCGCAAATTCTTCGCAAATTCTTCGCTGATTCTTCACTGATTTTTCGCTAATTCTTCGCAAATTCTTCGCAAATTCTTCGCTGATTCTTCACTGATTTTTCATTGATTTTTCGCTAATTCTTCGCAAATTCTTCGCAAATTCTTCGCTGATTCTTCACTGATTTTTCGCTAATTCTTCGCAAATTCTTCGCAAATTCTTCGCTGATTCTTCACTGATTTTTCATTGATTTTTCGCTAATTCTTCGCAAATTCTTCGCAAATTCTTCGCTGATTCTTCACTGATTTTTCGCTAATTCTTCGCAAATTCTTCGCAAATTCTTCGCTGATTCTATTAGAGTACGGGGGACGAATTATCTTTGGAAGAAATTCTTTTATCTATCATTTCTGGTTGATTTTTCGCAGATTTTTCGTTGATTTTTCGTTCATTTTTCGCTAATTTTTCGCTGGTTTTTCGCTAATTTTTCGCAAATTCTTCGCAAATTCTTCGCAAATTCTTCGCTGATTCTTCATTGATTTTTCGCTAATTCTTCGCAAATTCTTCGCAAATTCTTCGCTGATTCTTCACTGATTTTTCATTGATTTTTCGCTAATTCTTCGCAAATTCTTCGCAAATTCTTCTCTGATTCTTCACTGATTTTTCGCTAATTCTTCGCAAATTCTTCCCTGATTTTTCGTTGATTTTTCGCTGATCCTTTGCTGATTCTTCGCTAATTTTTCGCTGATCCTTCGCTGATTCTTGGACGCGAGATTTTCCAAGAGCGTTGATTGGCGTCGTCTGGCAAAACCGTGGAAAAAAGAATGCTAAGCTCCTTACTGCCGTACAGCCTGCATCATCGCCTAGCAACAGGCCTTGGTCGTCTTTGAAGCGACAATCTCGTTACCGAGGCTTCGATCTGCAGTTGCTTAATGTGATATCGACATCGGACGATGTCACGGCCAGCAATTCATCAGGCAAGTTTTTAGATTTCAGACGTAGCCCGGGTAATCTTAACAGCGACTCGATATTGATCGGGAGCGACGCGATTTTTCATTCGTTTCCTAGACGTCGAACGAAAATCATGGCTGAGAATGGATATTTAATCTCGACCGAGGAAATTCCTTATTTATTGTCACGCGAAGATTCATTATTTAAACTTACGTCGATCACTGATGAAACAGCGTAGCAGAATTACAAATGCTTCAGAGATAATAGTCAACCTCGATAATTGGAAACGAGATTGGTCCTCTTCAGAATTTTCGTCCATGTATGCACCATCTTCTGAAACCAATCGCGAAATACTACTTATTGTTAAATTAATTTAAATCCAATAATTTATTTTAAATGTAAAATTTGCAAATTAAGTTCCAATTATGTCATTTTATCTACCACTCGTAATCTATTAATTTTATCAATTGCTTTGAGAAAGTGGCAATAAAGAATCTCAGAAAATAATCAGAGTTTATGAAGATATAAAGTCATATAGAAAATTAGAAGTCTTATTCCCAAAAATAATTCGATCCTAACAAAAATCACCTAAATTATCACGATATATCCAAAATTCTTCGACTTCGAACCACTTTATCCAATCACATCAAACCATAATACCAAGATCTAAGAAATAAAAATCAATGGAGTATCAAATCTTAAATATTCATCCCCAGACACGTTTCTCTCCATCGAACCAGTATCAAAGGATGAACAGGAGAATCTGGTTCAATCGAAAGCGTTCGAATTGCAGTTCCTATTCGCAACCGTATGAATCCAGCGGACAATCGATACGAAACGCTCGTTACACGGTAATTCCTTGCCTCGAATTGGAGAAACCACCCCCTGTCCTGGTCCTGTTAATCGGTCAGACTCGCACGGAGACGCGTTTCATTTGCCATAATCCGATCTCCGAGCGGTTTAGTTATTGTCGGAGTCTGACGCTGTTTACCGGCAGCTTAATCTCGAGCAAACAATAGGAGGCGTCACAAACAGACCCGCTGGTTCGTTGCTGAGGAGTCCGGGCTGTCCGGAATACGAGGATCGAGCGATCCGTCGTTACAATTAATCCGATTAATTCCGCCCCCTTTCGCCAGGTATACGTGGCATAATTGATTTCCAGAATCATGGTTGCGCCTTTTAGCAACGCGACGAAAACCTACATCGTGATTCTTCCTACCCATGGTGTCTCTTCTGCTTCCAGTTTTGGGGTGCTAGCTGGCCTGATCTGGCTGAATTGGGGTTGTTGAAAGGCGAGACCTAGGTAACGCGAGAACCTGAGGGGTCTGTCGGGAAATAGAACACTGTTCTTGAAAATGAATTATGTTATAGCGTAATAACATGCACTTGACGTATTACACTCTTAATTTTGTATCTTATAGTACCGCAATTCCTAATATCGTATGTACAAGCTCATTCACAGTGGTCAGACCAGAGCCATTGAATTTTCGAATTGTCTGAGATTCTATAGGGCACTCCACTGACGTTTGATTCCTCATATTTCAAACAAATTTTTACTTTTTGTTTCACTGGGTTCATCGATTCAACAAAGAAACGAGTGATACAGGGAATCTTATGAGATATCATGGACTGTGGAAAAATGGAAAATTTAGAGATATTGTAGGATACCAAAAGAAATCGCGAATCGGCTATTGCCAACAAAAACAAATTGTAAACCGATCGATATCTTCTAGAAGCAAATCGAAAAAGTTATTCTATATAACAAAATTAATTTGCGTGACTCCTCTACGGGGGGGTGAAGCGTAGGTTAAGGAAAGCATAAAAGCGTGGTCCTTGATAATCAAAACAGAGTTCTTAGAAATCGGTTGTGACCAGCACAAGCGTGAGTCGCTTGGTGTTGGAAAGAGAGTTTTAAAAGAGCGCGTCTTTGTGTGTTTTCGTTATCTTGGTGTTCTTTCTCTAAGTTAAATCAGTTTACGAGTTTTGAGTTTGCGTTATCGTGTTCTTGTTCTTTCGTGAATTTTCGGTGTCTCGAGACCAGTTTCGCCATCCTACAATATTTTGTAACTTTGAAGGGCAAGTGATCTTCTTTATCACTTGTCTGTCAGACTTCGCGAAATCGAAGATCCAGTATTCAGTATTCTCGTCGATGGTTGTTATAAATTAGCTTCGTCGACTATCAGGGATAATGCGAAGAAAACGCGGATATATCGAGATGACAGAGCGCAATTTCGAGATATCGATCGAGCCGTGCGAAATCATTAGTCATTGGTCTCGATTTACGGCAACACGTTCGCGATTAGCCGGTTCTATTGACGTAAGATCGTTTGGCAGTTCCTTTCACCGTTGTCGTTCCTCGTGTTCCCACTTTTAAAACGAGGAAACCAGGCATTTCGATGCTCTGGAAATTAGTCACGTGTCGCGGCTCATTACCCTACGGGTACGTGATCCGTCGCAGTGTCTTTTGTTTAACAATCGCAAGAAGCAAGGCCGTCGAATCTTCGGCATTTATAGTCCCATCTCTTAAACGAACGCTAAATGCGTCATGATTCAACGTCACTTCCGTCATTAGCAACGCGATTCCCAGTCGTAGCCAGCCTTCGTCGTTCAAAACTCGATCCTTCGTACTAGCGATATCGAAACAGATTCTGACGCAGATTGCCATTTAAATACAAGGACGCGTTGTGTCAGCAATGAATTTCTAAGTATAACCCTAATGCATGAAACCAATCATTATCACGTAACATACAAATTACCTATCTGTGATATTGCAATTTGTTAAATGAACGTAAACAGTTGCACTGAGATAAAACGATCGGTGTTAGGCTTGTAATTACAAATCTTGCAGTGTTTACTGAGCAAGATGTAAGATACTTACGATATGTATACAGACATATGTAATTATTTACAGCGATACTGATATTGCAATAATAATAAAGTGGTAAAGATATTAATTTCATCGATAACAGCTGTATATCTTCAGGGACTAGGAAGACGAGGAGTTAGGATTTCACAGAGTTAATGTTAAATCTGATGTATTTGCACTTGACGATTTTTTAGCTAAAGAAGGGTAAGAGTTGAAAAATTTTCTGCTATAAGGCTGATGATATTTTTTGAGCAGTAAAGAAGAAATCGTATAATAATTGACAAGTAGAATTATTTAATTTCGATACCTCGCACACTGTTACATTATTTTAAATTTGATATATTAACTAATATCGAACTTCGAAATTTTATCAAATTGAGAAATGAAGGGCGTCTCTTAATGTTAAATCTGATGTAAGTTACCGGATAAATTTTCAAAGCAGATACCTCAGAATTTTATCTGACAGTCTATAAAGAAGAAGCATACTACGTAGCTTGAAATTTCCATTGAAATCAGCATCTCTAACTTGAGATCCACTTCCTACCAAAATTAACAAAAATAACAGAATAAAACCTATACCTTATTTAACTAATCACAGTACATACAAATACAGGAAACAAACTCGAGATGTAATGCAATATCGAATTCGTACCCTCGGTAAGCACTACAGTCTACATCCACACAATCTACGTCAACGCTTTTCACAACTTTCCAACCACCTTTCCTTTCAGAAATCTCCATTTCCTACGTATGTACCTCGAACTACACCTACATTCTTGCATTCACGATTTTCCCAAGTCTTCGCGAGCCAGCCCTTTCATTCTACCCAGCTTCAACCCCTAAACTTCTCACGGGTACACAACAGACCATCGGTCTACCGACCGAGCTCGAAACGTTTCGGAGCGCAATGAGAAGAAGCTTCTAAACCATAGTGAAAGCGATGGAACACGGAAATCGGACGGGTCGAAGTTAATTTCGGCTATCAGCGAGCCCTCGCCAATGAATCTCGACGATTTCCGCAAGCATATTCGACTTATCTGCACAAGCACGCCTCGACGTCTCGATAACACCCTCTTCTGCACGCACGAGAACACGCAACCACCTCGTTACCCTCGAAACCAACGGTCAGAGATCTCGTGGACGAGATTAAAATCCGTTAAATCCGGAAGCGACTTACAAGGATTGCGGCAGCCCCAGAATTGCAGGATTTGTGGGCGGACTGTGAGAATTCCGCGGAAGGACGTATTTCGAAACATAACAGGTTGCTGTAATTTTTACTTCCACTGATAATTGAAAGCAATTTCAGCGGTGAATGAAAAATTCTGTTAAGAAATTATTTTAGTACTTAAAACCTTTCTATTATATTTATATAAACTGCTGTTTGTAATTGAAGACTTCTATGTTCTCTCGTAAATTGTGATTTTAATCAATATAGGTTATAAAAGGCTGTTTCCAATTAGCGTCCCCAATTTTTATTCGATTTCAAAGTGGCACGTGTCGAAATAAAGTGGTGTGAAAGCAAACTGTGTAAAAATAGCACGTAGTTATGTATTATCGATTATAGATTCTAGATTTCGATTGTGAATTAGGATATTTAGCTGAGATAGCTTGGAAACAGCAATTTTCTAATTGATCTCCAAATTTTTCTTCGATTTTGACGTGTCATGTGCAAAATAAAGTGACAGGTATCCATATGATACAAGCATACTGTGTAGTTACGTATTATCATTGAGATAGCTTGGAAACAGCAATTTTCTAATTGATCTCCCAATTTTTCTTTGATTTTGACGTGCCATGTGCAAAATAAAGTGACAGGTATCCATATGATACAAGCATACTGTGTAGTTACGTATTATCGGTTGTAGATTCTAGATTTCGATCGTAAATTAGGATATTTAGTTGAGATAGCTTGGAAACAGTAATTTTCTAATTGATCTCCTAATTTTTCTTCGATTTTGACGTGCCATGTGCAAAATAAAGTGACAGGTATCCATATGATACAAGCATACTGTGTAGTTACCTATTATCGGTTGTAGATTCCAAATTTCGATCGTAAATTAGGATATTTAGTTGAGATAGCTTGGAAACAGTAATTTTCTAATTGATCTCCTAATTTTTCTTCGATTTTGATATGCCGTGTGCGAAATAAAGTGACAAGTGTCCATATGGTATTACGATACTGCGTAGTTATATATTATCGATTGTAGATTGTAGATTTCGATTGTCAATTGCAATATTTAGTTGACATAACTTAGAAAAGGCAGCTTTTTAATAGTTTATCCAATTCTTCTTCGATTTTGACGTGTCATGTGCAAAATAAAGTAACAGGTACAAAAATACTACGTAGTTACCTAATATCGATTCTAAATTCTAAATTTCGACTGTCATTTGCAATATTTAGTTGATATAACTTAGAAAAGGCAGTTTTTTAATAGTCCTCTCAATTTTTTTTTCGGTTTTGACGTATCATGCGCGAAATAGAGTGGTGCGAATACATTCGCAAAATGAAACTGCGTAGTTTCCCAATATCCATTGTTTTTTTTAATTTACCTTTTCTAAAATGTATTTTTTCTGGGTGATCCGTGAGAAAACTGGAGAGAAACGAGCCATCAGTCCGATTTGACAAATCGCGACGCGTATTTATCCGAGGATTTAGCGATTTACCTGCAGCTTTTAACGACCAGTGAATTTGGAATGGTTCGAGTTCCCTTTGTTTCCAGCAGATTCTCCCTTTGTTTTCGAGTATCCTTGGACTGCATTTTAATTGGACTCGGATATTCCTTTGTATCTTCATCCCTTAAATGCTTCTGTTCTTTTCGGGGATAGATCTGTTTTCCTCTCGCGTTCAAGGTGTTTGGGCTCCTCCCATTTCCTCCTCTGTGTATATTTGTCTCTTCTGCCTTCGTTATTTCTTCAACGAGACCTTCAAAATCCTCTTTCATAGCAAGATGTATCGTATCAATTGAATCTGTGTAGCAAAATATATCGAAACGATCAGATTCCTATATATTTCGATTTCTTCGTGTAACAAATATCTTCATATCTTTCGTAACGTTAACTTTGTGATATTTCCCTTTTACTATCACTTACAAAATGGTGACTCTTCATTTTGATGTCAATAAAAAGCTTGCTTAATATAATTTACACATTTTCGTTGATAAAAATCTTCAAACTTTTGCTGAGAAAAATAATAATCACTTGAAATCGATGATGAGAAGAGATTTATTAAATTTAAGGATGTGGGGTCTGAATATTTACCTTCGATATTTTTAATGCAGCGAATAAATTATTGCAAAGTTGGAAGAAGAAGGTTGGAAGATTTTTCTGTTAGCATGTTAGTTTTGAAATTAATAGAGAATAAAAATGGCTAAATATTTAAATACATATATATGGCTTCTAGGATATCACATGTGACCCATAAACAGCTGAACTAAATATACAAAACAGAGGCAGTAAACTCTTACCCTTTACAACACAATTAACTGATAAAACCTAGATTAGATTAGATTGGAGTTGGTAAAATTTCCAATTTTTAGATATTGCCGTGTGTCAACGTCACTCGTATCAGTATCTCGTAGAAGCTCGCTAGAAGTACACACCGAAAGATTCATTTCGAATTATCGATACGTCACGTGAGTATAATTAATTTTCCAATATTTCGATATCCCATTCTCAACCTACCAGTCTGTCGATTAACGCGAAAAACGAAAAGACGATTAATCAATGTTCTCAGTGACAAACTATTCTCCAACTGTCACGTGTTACACGAATTTTTCCATATTTTCCATATTTTCCATTTGCAGTCGAATATTATTTTTAATCGAATCTTAAAGAGAGAAGTTCGTTATCCTAACAACAATTATGTACCATGTATCGAGGAATCATCCCTCTTTCTCTTCACTTCTATGAATTTTACGTTAAATTTGTTATATCTCAGTGTCGCGAGTGGTTGCAGAGAAAAGAGGGGATGGAAACGAGATGACTATTTTTTAATATTTTCTGTCGGTAATTGAAAAATTTCTGATTGAATCCTGAGGGAAGAAGCGACAGGAAATGGGTATCGTGATAAGAACGCGATGACTATCGATTATCATGATTAAATTAATATCAATTTAATGATCATCCCTCGGTCTTTTAGGTTTCCGCGAATCCTACATCGAATTCGCCATTCGATGTCGCGAGAGGCCTCAGAAGAAAGGAAAATGCGAAAAAGATCACATTTTCCCATATTTTCCATCGGTAATGAGACACTCTGCGATCGAATCGTAGAAATAAAAATAATATTGCGAAAACAAACATTTATTATCGACATGTTAATATTTATTTCACGATCATCCCTCGATCTTTTCGTTTCCGCGAATCCTCCATCGAATTCGCCATTCGATGTCACGAGAGGTCTCAGAAGAAAGGAAAAAGCAAAAGAGATCCCATTTTCCCATATTTTCCATCGGTAATGAGACACTCTGCGATCGAATCGCAGAAATAAAAATAATACCACGAGAACACTTATTATCGACAAGTTAATATTTATTTCACGATCGTTCTCTTCCCTGATGGGGTATCAAATTCAGCATGTAATACCACGCGAAACCGCAGAAGAAAAGAAAGGAGAACGGAAAAAGAATCGCGTTTCTCTATGCTATCCATCGATAATTGAATATTTTCCTGATCGAATGGTAAAAATAGAATGGGGTATCACGGTAATAACCGATATCGATTGCCACTGTTAAATTAATATCTATCCACGATCATCCCTCTGCTTCCGCGAGTTTCGTGCGAAAATTCTCTTAGAAATTCTTCTTAATCGAATCGCGCAAAGAGAACGAGCATCGCGATATCGATTACCGCGATTCGATTTAACATCTGCTCCATCGATCTTTACTCTCCTCGCTGCCGCGAATCTCATTTGGAATTCGTGGCGAAACACCGCGAGAGACCGCAGACGAAAGGCAAGAGGGTTGGATAAAGGAGCGACACAAAAGTCGGCGCACGTTAGGTCACAAAGAAAAAGAGCGATACCGGAATCTCTCTGTTCCTTGCGTTTCCTTTTCATTCAACCCTCTCGTTCGCCTCGCGATATTAATTTCACCGGAACTTTCACTTCCGCCTGCGGCTTTTCAATCCTAGAACGCGTCTGCTCGTTAAATAAAACGCGGTAACCTTAGCACGTGAGCAAAGCACGAGATAATTAATTTCCCGGCACGAGAACGCCGGTCCCCCTTGAATATTAATTCCTGCTCATGTGACTCGCGAATGAAGATAATGGTAAAAAGCAGAAATAGACGAATCTGCCGATTATTCTTCCTGCAAATTCTCTCTGAAAATCCGTATACCCGTATCACCCCATAGAAACGCGTCTCACGCCATGGAAACACGTTTACAAATCGGTGCCCATGGCGAACGAATAAACAACGGTTGTTTCTTATTTTATCGCAATTTACTCCGGAAGAATGCTGCTGTCTCGATCCCCGGATGCTGTGCTGTCTCGTCGAGAGAAATTCGAGGAGAAATATTTGAGCAAGCGCGTCCGTCGTGTTTCACGCCATAAAATGGAAGTTAGGAGGAGAATCGGATGGGTGTTACGCGTTGCAGCATCGACTCGCGATACAGGGGTGAGAAAGGGGTTGCAAGGGGGTACTAGAGGGGATGGAAAATCTTGCCAGAGGGTGAAAAGGCTCGCGGTCACTGGGTTTCTCGAGCTCTTCCGCTTTTAACGTCTGATTTCCTCGCTTAGGGGCGGAAAACGCGAGACGTCGCGGCCATTGTCCGACCATTCCAAGAATATCCGGTGGAACTTGCCGAGATTCGGATATTCTTCTCGTCACTCTTATCTCGAGTCTCCTTGTAAATTTGTGTCAAATTTTTGGATACCCTCGTAAATTTCTTCCAGCTTAAACGCGTCTTTCGATATCTCCTCGTTTTCGTGTCTTCTGTGATTTATGAAATTATTTTTCCTCAACTCAGAAGGATATTTCTGTACCTCGAAATTTGCATACCTCGAAGGTGTATCTTCTCTTTACGATTTTTACGCATTTTATGGCTATATTTTTAGCAAGGGAATCGGGGGGTCGTAAGGGGATCAAATATTTGCTCGCGGAATTCGCTCGTGCACGCCGAGTAAAAAATTATTTCGCATTTATCGCGGTGTCAGAGAAGAATACTCCGGATTTTTTCCATTTTTGTAATTCGTCATCGTGACATCGGGGGAACGGTTCGAAGCTGGAAAGCATCCGGATCAATGGGAATCTCGTTTCATCCTTCCCTTAGAGCGTTTTTCAGTAATCCCTTTAACCTTACGTCATCTCGGATAGATTGATGAGTCGTTCGCAAAGGTTCGGATAAAAAATTGCTTTCCGTTCGGTTTAATTGCCCCGTTGTTGTCCATTACTTGCAACCGGTTGCAAATTCGTTAAAAATCCCCCGCGGACAAAGGGTACTCCCATAAACGAAATTCCATTCAATATTTCATTTGTAACCTTTATGACTATCCCCTTTCTGTCGTATATCGTTTCAAAGCGATGGTGGCCTGGTGGAAAAATCGTGAAAAATATTCGAATCAAGTGGAATTCCGTGCCACGTGCTATTTCAAAATTTTACAATTATTTAATCATCGTTATGCCGTATTAAAACCATCAATTCCGATTATGCAATTGTCAAACGTTAATTATATGGATAATATTAGATATGGATATTATAGTGGATAATATTAATATAAAGTAGCAATTGTAGAGAAAAATTACAGAATTTTTACAAGTTTACAGGTGAGGAAAAATGAGCGAGGGACAGCCGAGGTACAAATTGATCTACTTTAACTCCCGTGGTCGTGCCGAGCATATCCGCTACATATTTGCATACGCTGGCATCGACTATGTCGACGAGAGGATCCCTAAAGAACGATGGCCTGAATTGAAGAAATGTAAGTGCACGGAATCGATATTTTCCCTTCATCGTTCGACTCTACGATTCTATTTCGTCGAGCTTAGTCCAACTTTCGCTGCTACAACGCTTCTCTTTCACGCGAAGATCCGAATTACGTATTTAAAGTGGTATTTCGCATATAATACACCCTTCTTTTGTATCAATGACCACTCGCGAGTCTACGATTCGACGAGAATATTTTCAAAAATCGTATAGACACTGAATCAAAATTTATCGTCACAGTAGTATATAATCGAATATTATTCAATTTTGTCGGATTTTTTACTTTCTTGTCACCCGGTAGATTGAAGAGGAAAATATAACATAGTCAGAAACGGGAACAACCTGTTAGATCGGAAACTTAATACTACCAAGACTTATACGAAAGTAGAGATATAATTAGCAAGTTTTCGAAATATTCAAAAATCTTTTGTACCCAAGAAATATTCTCTTTTTAATCCTAAAATCGAAGAAGATAATACTCGTAAGGTTTATGCAGAGTTTGTTGAAAATTATTAAAATGTCTGTGAGATGAGGAAAATTTTATTTGTCGTGTTTTCCTCGTAAAGCTTTTAATCACAAAGAAGTGCAATGGTAAATTGCATCGGATAACGCGAGATCGACTCGTTTATGAATCAATCAGACCGTTGAAAAATAAAGAACCTGCGTTTTACCGGATTATAACACTGGCCGAGAGTAATAACAGTTAATCAACTCGGTTCTCCGAATCGATTCTGTAAATGTGAGACACAGGAATTGGTTTTCACGTTTGCGAGATGTATTCATCGAGTCTTTCATTTTAATTCAAGATCGTCGTAACGTGTAGTTTTCAGTATTTCTTCCGCGTCTCGCATCGTGCGACGAGAATTCTCTATTCGCAGTCATAAATCCAGTCGTTGATGCGTAGACAGCACTGGGCCCGTAGAGTCTACGTAAAAAGAAAATTAATCGCGTATTTATAAAATTAAACAATATAATTCAAATTTACTTCGATTTTTCGCAAAGACAAAACAATTTTTAAACCCATTTATACCTATCAATTGACTTTCTATTCCTCTTAAAAGCAACTATGACACCCCGAAACACGTGGGTCATCCCTTAAACGCGAAAATTTTAATTAAATTTGAAAATTAATAGAAAGAAAAATTCCGAATATATGAAATAAATTACCTCGACTAAATATCTGAAAGTTTCTAAAAATTTTCTAAACATTTTTTGAAAAGGGTTCTCAATGAATATCCACAAAGAAAAGTCTACGTTATAGAAATGAGTAAAGGTATTTTCAAGTAGCTCTTAGAAGCAACTATGAGACCCCGAAACACGTGGGTCATCCCTTAAACGCGAAAATTTTAATTAAATTTGGATCTGAATAGAAAGAAAAATTCCGAATATATGAAATAAATTACCTCGACTAAATATCTGAAAGTTTCTAAAAATTTTCTAAAAATTTTTTAAAAAGGGTTCTCAATGAATATCCACAAAGAAAAGTCTACGTTACAGGAACGAGGAAAGGTATTTTCAGGTAGCTCGAGACCACCATTGAAATTTGTAGAAAATGCGAAAGATGCGTTTCTCCATCCGCGGGGATGGTGAAAAGGAAGAGACATGTCTGTGTTTCGTTACTAGGCCGCGTTGATTAAAACCCGAGCGATTTTCGCCCGCTATTCACGGGAACGCAACGCCCTCGAAAGCCGTGTGCGATTTCCTATCGACCGTTCCTCCTCTGCACACCGTTCATACGAACTATGTTTGTTCTTAGCAATGCCTTATGGAATGCTGCCTGTGCTGGAGATAGACGGGAAACCGATAGCGCAGAGCAACGCGGTGGCGAGATACTTGGCGAGGAAGCACAATCTAACCGGAAGAGACGAATGGGAGGCGATGATGTGCGACGTGCTCGTCGATACTCTTGGAGATTTGAAGCAAAGTGAGTAGCTAACAGGATGACTTTCCGTTTGTTCCACAGAGACCAGAATTCATTGGCGAGCAGACGATTTTAGATAAGATACGCGAGATAGGTTCTTCGCTGCCACTTTGCTTTGTAGGTTTCAACTAGTGTTTCACTAGTATTCCCCTAGCGTTCGAGATCGCGTCGTGATACGTACGGATGTATAGAAACGGAGGATAGAAGAGATTCATAGAAGTACAGTGCGTTCGTGAAAAGAAGGCACAGCGAGTTTACATCCTTATGGCTGATTAACTCCACTGACACTGTCATCGTCACAGACAGTGACTGCCATTGATCGAAGATGTTGAGGAAGATCATCGGTCACCGTTTTCTGTGATCAAGGGAGAATCAGCGGAGTTAATTAATCGCGACGCTGTGCCTTCTTTCCTCGAACGCACAATAGAACTTTCTTAGCACCAGAACTGGCAATTAGGAACTGAACCAGTAGGACCGTGGTGCTTAGGTTAACGAAATCAAATTAATATCGTCGACTGGACAATTTTAAATAATATAGATAAGGCCTAGTGAGTAGAGATTCGAAAATTTCGGGATTTTTGGGATTTCATAATGGATCGGGTGCCATATTGGTCACTCGTGACTGGAGCTTACGTTCTCAGTAGGGCCACGATGCTCAGGTTAACGAAATCAAATTAATATCGTCGACTGGACAATTTTGAATAATATAAATATATAGACGATATCGTGAATTATGCGACCATAGCCTAAATTGCGCAATACTTCGGTGAATTTCGCAGTTACAGTTAATAAATACGAAGAATTTTATTCATTCGTGCCGAGTAAACAAACTTTTTAGATTTTTCGTGCGTTTAGCATCTTACGCATTTCGAGACTAGAGGATTTTATCATAAATAAAATGAACCAGTTAAAATGACTTGTATTTTCATACGGCTCGAAACGGGATTATACGTAATCTATTTATCTTCGAGATATCGCTACAGTTATTATCATTTACGGATAATACGTTTAGCAAGTCACTGCAAAGTGGCTCCGGGATTAGTACCGGATTACTCATAGTGAACAGTCGATGTGTTACGTGTCTATTATTTTTGATAACGTGTATCAAACGTAAGCGTGTTCTCTTGATATTCTCCTTTTGGATTTCTCATTCAAAATTAACCAAAATTGGGATTATGTGTTTTAATTGTAAAATAACTACGATATATATATTCTCTATTAAAGTCTTTTATTACTCAAGGAAGATATATGTTCCTTTGAGTGCTTTTCTATAGAGACTGGGACCGATTTGAGAGAGAGTGTCAAGAGGGTTCGTGACGCGGTTCGCCTAAACGCCCAATCCTTATCGAATGTTTATATAAACATTCGTTCTCGGAATTTAAATCTCACAAACTATTTATTCATACCTCATATCCTAGATTGATTTTTGTATACAACTAAACTTATCTTTTCAATATTAACAATATAACAAATGATATCTTTCTCTCTCTTCAAATTCAGTTTTTGAAACTGAACTTTTAGAATTCAGAAATTCGTATTGTAGATTTTACACTCGACGATTTTTTGGCTAGAGAAGAGTAGAAATTCAAAGATTCTCTACTAAAAAACTGACGATACTTTTTTGAGCAGTAAATAAAGAATTGTAGAATTATTTGATTTCGATATCTCGCATTCCAAATTTTATGAAATGGTGACTGAAGCTCCCCTCTCGAGTGCAAAGGGTTAATAAAGTGGCGTTTTGCTGCTAGGTAACTGTTTTATTTTCGCTATATTCTGGTAGGCGACTGCGTGAAAAATTCATCCCTTGCTGCTTTATAGGGTGTGTTGCCTCCTCCGTGGCCTCGTCTTCGTGTGTCGGTAGCCTCTTCGCTTGAACTCCGGTTCAGACACCTCAGCTTAGCATCTAAACATCCCCATCTATGGTTGTTGTCTTTGGACCTGAGCGATGTCTTCCTAAAACTGCAACGAAAGGCTTTCTCCCGCCGAAAGACAATGAGCAGCGGTGAAAGTTGCCCACAATATGATTGTGGTAGATTAGTGTACAACGGTGTTAACTCGTAATTAGTACTCGATGTGCCAAATGGCGTTTCGCTGGTTGTTCGAAACATAAGTGGTTTCACGAAGGATCTTCCCGAGAGTCTCCTTATTGTACTCATCGATGAAGTAGGTCTCTGGTAATTATTTTATTTCTTCCGAGATAATGGGACAATCTTATCTGAAATGACTCGTAAAAGTCTTATACGAGACCGTAAAAACCGAGTGGGGTAGTATCAGTTTCTTAGATATCGATAATAGAGCGAAAAACAAACAACTGTTGCACGATTTTGCGAAATTCCTCGGTGATTTCGCGTGTTCGAGGAAAAGTGTTAACTACCGAGGGAAAACGGGTCGATAATATAAATTATTAGCGTGTCGAAGTTTGAAGCTTCCTGAATTTTGTGCAGGGATTTTGCACGTAAAAGTTAAATAGTTCTCTATCCAGCGGGTTAAATCGAGTTCGTAAATTCACACTTCATACTTCGAAATGGATAGAGCTGCTGTGAAGTTTCCGGATAATGATAAAATCTCTCGAAACCAATCATCCATCGTACAAGGCCTCGTGCATTCTATTCTTCGGAATATTCTCTTGTTAAATTAATTACGAAATAATTATATCAACATCTACCAATCTTTTTTCTTCAAAGAATAAAATTATTAAAAAATTATCAAAAGTTTCTTCGATTACTTAGACAACAAGAGTGTCAACCTCTATCAGGATTGTGGGTAAAAAGAGATAACTATCGTTCTCTATAATTATCTTTAGTCTATTCTTAGGAAGGTATATCTTCTGTATTCTACCTGTACGCAGAGAAAGGCTAAACTAGAACGATGAAAAAAGGTATGCAATTTCACCTCGTCCTGATTTCATATATAGTATCAAGCACGAATTTCTTATTATTCAAAAGATAAGTTTGGTTATGTGCAATAATCAATCCCGAATATACGGCGTGAATAAATAGCTAGACTTAATAAACAGAAATAAATAGCAAGACTTGGATTTCGAGGACGAATATTTATAGAAACGTTAGATAAGAATTGGGGATTTAGGCGAACTGCATCCCGTACCCTCTTGACCCTCTCTTGCTAGTCGGTCACTCGCTATAGAGAAACACTCTAGAGAGAAGGATATAACTTCCTTGAGTAATAAAAGTAATAAAAGAATTGAAAAGAGAATTATATATATCCTAGTTATTTCGCAATTATAAACCCATAATTCCAATACTTATTTCTATTTGCTTCTTTACTTATTCTATCAAAGGGTGAATTTTCCTATCTTTGCACAACGAAAATTTACAGAACAGAATATTGGGATTGTGGGTAAAAAGAAATAACTATCGTCCTTTATAATTATCTTTATTCTATTCTTAGGAAGGTATATCTTCTGTGTTCTACCTGTACGCAGGGAGAGATAAAACTAGAGCAATGAGAAAGGGTATGCAATTGCAGCTCGTTCTAGTCCCCTAATTCCTATCTACATCACAAAATAAACACTTCGATGCATAGTTCAAATATATATCTATTTCTCCTAAGAGACTGATTTTTGTATATATCTTG
Source organism: Eufriesea mexicana (assembly GCF_001483705.2). Lineage (NCBI taxonomy): Eukaryota > Metazoa > Arthropoda > Insecta > Hymenoptera > Apidae > Eufriesea > Eufriesea mexicana. Next base: position 129,962 of record NW_016909745.1, read on the forward strand.
ATGTTAAAGGGGTTATTACGCAAGGAATAGTAGTCAGTGAAAAACTGTGAAAAACTGTGTAGATCTTTATTGAACGGGCGAATGGTTAGAACTGAACTGTTCAGGGTCTCGCAGGTCAAAAGTCGTCTTCAGAAGACTGGTGACAAAAGACGATTGGTGACAAAAGACAGAACATTGAGGGAAGGGATCGCCCCCACACCGCTGGAATGTAGAATTTGTTTCACTATTGAATTTTACCATGACACTTGAAAATAAGACGTATCTTATTTTCAACTACCTCTGTTACCAAGTATTCCAATGCAGTGCAGTAATCGTGGCTATGGAAATTTCTTTTCTGTGGATGCTACAATTATGAACAACCTCTTCATACGACCACTTAATCCAGTTTATCTGCCGCAGCAATCTCCATGCACGATTCATTTGCAGGATGATTTGCACCGGTAACACGACAGGACCCCGTTCCTCTCAACGTCTCTCGGCTTCTGCTCCTCGTCAAAGCACTCCCTCGATAAACGCTTGCTATCCGCGGAAGGAGCGAAAACAACAAAGTCTTGCTCAATGATCGAGCACGGGAAGATCCTGCTACGCGATAACGTTACTAATTTCCAATTACGATATGCGTGATTGCGAAACATCGGCCATTTGCATAATGCGTTAACGATCCGCGCGTAGATCGCATAAATTGAAAGGAACGGAATCACTCGAAACTCATGCAACTGTGTGCGCAGGTGTAGTTTCGTTCTTTGACGCCAGCAGCTTAATATCGGTCGAACTGTGAAAAATCGCGGAGGCAAAAGAATTTTGTATAAATCGAAGGGAACTGCTACGTACCATCGCGGAGGCAAAAGAATTTTGTAGGAACCAAAGGGAACTGCTACGTACCATCGTGGAGGCAAAAGAATTTTATATAAATCGAAGGGAACTGCTACGTACCATCGCGGAGGCAAAAGAATTTTGTAGGAACCAAATGGAACTGCTACGTACCATCGTGGAGGCAAAAGAATTTTATAAAAATCGTAGGGAACTGCTACGTACCATCGCGGAGGCAAAAGAATTTTGTAGGAATCGAAGGGAATTGCTACGTACCATCGCGGAGGCAAAAGAATTTTATAAGAATCGAAGGGAACTGCTACGTACCATCGCGTAACAGCGTGATCCTTCCTCAGCTTCCCATTTTTCCCTTCTCTTCGCGGTGTATTGGTGGAAAATAATCGCGTCGATATCGTTTCGCGATTAAAACTCCATCCACCAGTGCAAATCGCGCAGGTGTATTCCGTATTCCTTTTTCTTCTTTCCGTGTTTACGTTCCTCGATCGGCTTCGTGCCGTCGATGGTTCGCGATTCGATGCACCTGAACAGCTGGAACATCGCAGATTTTTCTACGCGATAATGAGCGTGTTCCCGATGGCCTGCTTTAAACCGTGTCGATTGCCATAACGATCATCGGCTAGCGAACGTCGTTGTAACGCCTACGCGAGTCCTATTCCTATTTTCCTTATTTTATCTCTAGTACGTCGCTGCATAACTGCGAGATATATGTCGGAAATTCTCAGAGACTGCGAAGCATTCGCGAATACTTGGAATATGTTAATAATTATTGAGCAAGAGACCAGATACGAAACAGCGAGGCGTCTCTGGATATTCAACGATGAAACGCTTCTGCCATAATCTCGTCATGATCCTCCCAAAATTGTTTACTCGAATTTACTTTATTGACTCTGATTCCACTTGTGATCTCGGAATCTTGATATCCCTGAGCGAATTTCACCGACTATAAATTCAACGAGAAATAGTATAAAAATGGGAGGAAGAATTAGGTAATTTCTTTTTCTACCAATCGTAATAAGCGACGTTGGTCACCCGAAAGGTTCGCCAAGTTTCTGGGAAACTTATCACGGCGGTAACGAAACGTTATGGCTGAAATAGCATAAGCTATGGAACCGAGTTGGAGGAAAGTAGAAAAGGGCGAAAAGGAAGAAGGAATCGTGGAAACCACGAGAGACGTGGACACGTTTCTTTTTTCGCAACTTATTGCTTCATCTTTTTCTCTTCCTGCTAGCAAGAGACAAATGAACGCTACAGTTGCCGTCTCATATGCGTTCCAGTTATATCCCAGTACCGCACCGAGGAGGACCTCTTCAAGAAAGAGGAGAAGAAGGCGAAACTTCTGAAAGAAACGATACCATTTTACTTGAACAAGTTCGAGCAGACTGTCGGTGAGAATGGAAGTTACACCGTTGGATCCACGGTGAGTCGTTGCCAGTCGCTGTGAATCGTTGTTCCGCCGGGTTTAATATTAAGATCTTTATCGTTTGCGCAAAAAATTCCGGAGACGAGAAATATCTATGTCAAGTTATTAATACAACATTCTTGGAAAACTTCGTAGTGACGAAAGTAACTTTAACTCGTGGAAAAAGCGTGTATATTTTTAAATGCACAGGCATCTTGCTATTTATCTCTTCAAACACTTCTTAAATGAATTTATTAGAATCCTGATTCCCTCGATAATTCTTCTCGATAATTTCTTCAGCTCAAAGCTTAAAGTTTGCGTTGCAAACGAAATCAAAATTCAGATCCATGAAATCGACGAATAAAAGAATTCTGGCTCGTTACTTCTAAAATATCACGTTATAAATATATTCCAATTTTCCCCAATTTTTAAACATTTTTGCAGCTTTGAAATAGCGTATTGAAAATGTTTTCAAGAAGTAATAACTTATCTTTCGATTGTGTTTTAGACAACGTGGGCGGATTTCGTTTTCGCAGTGGCCCTTGAAAACTTCGAGAATATTTTTGGCGCAACAGCTTTAGAGAATTATCCAAGTCTGCGAGCGTTGAAGAAAAGGGTTCACGAGATACCCGCCATCGTTGCTTGGCTGGCTAAACGACCACACACGGAATTTTAAGAATTTCAAAATTACGCGCCATGAAAGGAGAACTAATACATATCCTTACTCTCTGTGCACGCTTGGTCAAGTATCGTTGTGTTGGTCAGCGTTCCGAGTTACAGATGTAGAATGTAACGATTTCGTTGAGAAAATGATAATCTGTAAGCGAGTTGAAAGTTAAACAGTAGAATGTCACAGTTTTTCTTCCTTTGTAACAAGTATTACGTGTTTTAAAGGACTCGATATAGTAAATGTGCGTTTACAATGTAGAGAATCTCGAGATAAAATGGCGCCATTTTCCATAATTTAATCTTCGAAGATTGACATTTGAAAAAGTAACGTGTTTTTCTTAACGACTTGTACATAAGTTGTAAATAATGTACACAGTTACATCCTGTTCTTCGTTTATTCGAACAACTTCCGTTCCATTGGTATTTCGATTTATTTAATATCGTCATCGAATATGAATTTACTAGATTGTGCAGTGTTAGTGTCGAGACAAAATATGGCTTTTCGTTTAAAAATAATATAAAACCAAGAAAAATGATTGGAAATAGATAAAACGGTTATATCATCGTTCGTATCGAAGTACGAGAAAAATAATGAAAAATAATTATTTACAATTATTTGTAGATAAATGTTAAGTGATGCTTATCTCGAGACACT